>NC_048912.1:12435628-12664256 GCF_011077185.1 Oxyura jamaicensis
CCCCCCCCCCCCCCCGCGGCCGTGCAGCCCGGGCCGGCCAAGCTCTCCCCCTCATTAGCATTGACCCCGCCTCCTGGCGAGAGGGCGAGGGAACCGATTCGTCTTTCCGCGTGGCGGCGGGGCGCGGTCTCGCTTTGCGATTGGCGGAGGGGCACGTCGCTCCGCCGCTGCGAGGGCCGCACTTCCGCCTGGGTGTCAGCGGGGCGGGCCGGGGGGGGGCTGCTGCGGCGGGGGAGCGCGGGGCCAGGTAATGGCGGCGTCGGGAGGGGGCTGGGGGCTGAGGGGGCTGCCGGGGCGCTCCCTGTCAGCACGGCCCCAGCGGGCTGCCGGGGCTTCGTGGGGCCGGGATGGGGCGGGCCGGGGCCTCGGCAGGAATGGGGCAGAGCCTGAGGGACCCGGCTGGGGGATCTGCGCTGGGGGACGGGGATGGGACGGGATGGGGACAGGGACAGGGACCGGGACCGGGATACGGATGGGACGGGATGCGGCCAGGAACAGGGACCAGGGCCACACAGGGACGAGAATGGGGACAAGGACCGGCATAGGGACAGGGATGGGAATGGGGTCAGGGATGGGGACAGACAGGGATGGGGACAGGGACAGGGCCCAGGACAGGAACAGGGTGAGAGCGGGACCAAGGACAGGAATGGGAATGGGGACAGGGACAGGGCCCGGGACAGGGATGGGGACAGGGCATGGATGGGATGGGAACGGGGACAAGGACCAGGACAGAGGCCAGGTACCAAGACCAGGACAGGGCCCAGGACAGGGGACAGGGCCCAGGACAAGGCCAGGGCCCAGGCCTGTCCGTGTGCAGCACAGGCTGCGAGGCACTGGAGCTCCGCGAGGCCTGCCATGACAAATTATTTAGTTTCCCTTATTCCCTTCTCCTGGCTGCTTTTGAAGCCTTGTGGCTGCAGGAACCACTCAGAGCCCAGGCCCCTGAGGTGAATGCACCGAGCCTGGCTTCGGTGCGATGGCAGGAGCCGCAAGGGTCCCCAAGGCCCCGGCTGCAGGCCGGAGCTGTCGGGGCTGGCAGGAGTCTGGTTGTCACCCCGCAGTCACCTCCTCGATATTTCTCTTACAGAGCTCCTCAAAGGGAGGCGAGCAAGATGGGAAAAATAGCAGGAAAAAAGGCCATTGTTTAAATAACATGCCACCAGAACTTCTGCATGGTTACAAAGGTATAAGTTACGTTGCCACTTACTTAATTTGGATTTTAATTATATTTCTGCTGTCTGTCTGTTTAGACTCTGAGCTCCTTTCAGAAGCACTCGCAGGCCAGAATTTCGGATGTGTGCTCAAATTCACCATCTGTTTTCTGTCTGCCCTAGTCTAGCGTTTCCCTTTGGAAGTATTTGGCCAAAGCACGCTCAGTGCAAGCAGGTAGTAGCTTCGTTTACTGTGAATTTTCTCGGTTAAAATACGTGGCCTTCACTCAAACTTTCAAACAGAAAAGGGGACGGGGATTAGCGTGGGTTAGCATTAGTGCACTGTTCCTCTCATAGCATTTCCTTTTTGTAAATTTATGCATGTGAGAAGAATTAAATTAGTTTAATTCCAACTTAGCCTTCAAAAGTTCGCCAGCCCCACGTTCTTGTTGTTATTGGGGGCAACCGCATCTGTATCGTCTTGCAGACTTCATGCCAGCGTGCTCTGGGACTTCTCAAACCTCAGGGCGATTTCTGGAAGCAGTGACTTGGGTAACTTCCAAGCGTAAAGCCGTGGGATGGAAGTAGGAGAACTGGCTAAACTAGCACAGAGGCAAGAAATTCCGAGCAGAGACTTATCCCTGAGTAATCCCCTGGGTTTTCAGTTTCTGTAAACATAGCTTTTCTTAAAATACTTGTCAAGTCCTACAGACCTCTGACCACATGACAGAGCTGAGGGCAATCTGGGTTAAGATCAGGAGCGATTCTTAGTGTTGCTTTCCTGAACCGACAGCAGTACCTCGTAATGAACTTGTCACGTCAGGGAGCGCTCAGAGGAAACACCGAGACATCTGCTGTCCAGGAATAAATAGGCTGTTTCTTCCAAAAGGAGCTCTTCAGCCATGCCAGTGTAACACTGTAAGCAGGAGACAGAAGTTCAAGAGAGCAGTGATTAAATAACAAACTCTGCCTGGAAGTAGTTGAAGGCTAGGTAGGTTAGAGGGTTCTGTTGATGTGATACTGATAAAAGAAAATGCAGCGTGGCGCAGGGAGTTGTTTGTTTGCTAACATCTGTGCAAATGGAGCTGGTTTGGTAACTGTGGTCACGGGGGGGCCCTTTTAAGGGTTGGATGGTTTCTTTAAATCAGTTTTAAAACTGTGACTGCTTTCTGTGATACGTTCTTGCTCGAGCTGACAGGTCATACGATTGGAACTGTTAATTCTTCCAGCCTTTCTTCTTGTGAATCCGACTGTGTGAATGTCACACATGCTGACC
Organism: Oxyura jamaicensis; assembly: GCF_011077185.1. Taxonomy (NCBI): domain Eukaryota; kingdom Metazoa; phylum Chordata; class Aves; order Anseriformes; family Anatidae; genus Oxyura; species Oxyura jamaicensis. The sequence goes on from NC_048912.1 coordinate 12,438,056, forward strand.
TAGAACAACGGCAAAAAGCTCAGCTTTCTGGGAGGTTGGTGTTGGCTGGAAAACATACCAGGCAGGCTTTTTCGCTTTGATAAGGCTGTGTTTTCACATAGCTATTTGTAGTGCCAGCCAGATGATTTCTTGTTTGAAAGCAGGATTCACTGGCGAGTCCGCTGATTGTTTCTCGGCGGATAATTCATTACCTCTGGCATCTGAAGTAACTCGGTCTTGAGCAGTGCAATGTTGCATCATGCTGCTCGATAGCTAGGACTTCCATTCACCAGCTGGCTTTTTTGTAGTCGTTTGCTCAGCGTTGTCGCCTGAGCCACGGAGATACCTGGGGCGAAATGTCTGTCCTTGACATTGTTGTGCTTACTGGTCGGCCTGTTTTCTGCGAAATACCTGAAATGTTTTCTCTTACGTGTTTGGGAGGGCGATGCACAAAATCAGGCCTGCAGAGTGTTAAATACGGGGTGTTCGACTCGGATGTTTTTGCCGAGTTTGTACAGCGGGGTCACGGGGGCATCTTCACTGAGCGGAATAAAGTGGGAAGTGGCAGCCCTGAGAAAGTTGGCCGCTGTTTAGCTGCTGCTTTGGAAGATACAGGGCTTTGATAGGCTTCCTGTGGCCAAAATAAAAAGAAAGTCATAGATTATATTGATTCGTTTATGTGGGTTTTGTTTTTAATAGGCCCCTATAGAATGTGGAATTAAAAAATACAGTATCTCAGACCTCTAATTCTTAACAGCTTCTTGTGCAGAAGAGCAGATGATGATGTAATTATTTACTCTGTAGGCTTAGAGCCTCGTTGTGTGAAAGCAGCAAGCAATTAGAATGTGTCAGACGTGGCTTATCCATGCCTTCAGTTATGCTCCTCAAAAACGTTCTGTAGATTCAGTGCACAAAGATAATGGCTTAATTTTCAGGATCAATAGGGCACGAGAACAGACCCAGCTTACTTAAACTTGCTTTTTTTATACGCTTGGAAATTCATTTGCTTGTCTAGACGGATCCTCAGCTTACTTTGGTATACGTTGTTATGCACGTAATGGAATCGGACGGATTTCAGCGAGTTACGCCTGCCGTCCATGCGGGAGATGCAGGGGGCTGGGCAGTGCTTTCCTCCCGTGAGCGTTTATAATCTGACGGGAGCGGGCACGAGAGGCGAATTGTTCCTGCAGCTGCAGGAAGACGTCTGGGTGGGCCTTTTCATCTTGTTTGATAGTCCCAAACCTGTTGGATTTGTAATACCCTTGCTTAGCATTGGCTTAATGGAAACCTTGACCTGTGGGATTCCTGCTGGGCTCAGTTCCTTTGCTCTGCTGTTCAGCTGTGGATGGGGTGAGGCTGGGGCTGTGGGGATGTGATGAACCTTTGAGGAGTTTCTGTGCTCACGGTATAGCCTAGCAGCGCGCGTTCATGAGCTGATGACTTGGTTATGTTTCCACTAGCATTGCTTTAACTCCTCTAGGTCAGTTTTTAGGGCTCCCAAGGAATCCGTTAACGCAGCTCATTGTATTTTGGTACTCGTGATAGTTCAAAACTAATTATTCTACGGCAGGACTAACGACGGGAGGCGTGTGAACCCCGAGATGTCTCTGCGCTTTGTGTCACTCGCTTCAGACCTAACCAGCGAGGGGCACATAGGTGGCAGAGGCCAAGGCAGGCTTTGTTCCCTACAGCGTGTGAGCAAGTGAAAGCAAGGATCCTTTCAGTAACTCCCAATTAAAAATCTTGTATGTTGTGAGGCTGCTGAGGAGTGAGCTCACCAAGCGAGGCTGTTTGTGGGACAGCTGGAACTTGGGGGAGAAGCTGTGCCCTTCTGCCAGCGCGTGTGTTCTTCCCAGGCCTTGCGGAACAGCAGAAGAGCTAGTGGGGTCTTGTGGTTTAATCATAAAAGCAAAATGCTATCTAAAGACAAAGATGCAAATAACCTTATACACGTGACCTTAGATATATGGCCTTAAACGCAGTGCTGTACAACCTTATTATCAAAGAGGATTAATGCTACTAAGGAGATAATTAGGTGGAATTTTTATTAAAAATGAGCAACAAGCAGAGGTGCGTATCTGGGTCATGAAGTCAAATTGTAGCTTTTTTAAAAAAAAAACAAAACAAAACACAACAAACACAACCCTTGAAAGTTAAAAAAGTAACACCTTTACTTTCTAAAACTTGGGAATTTCTGGTATAATCTTAAAACTCTTTAAGAAACGGTCTGCTACCTTCACAGGAACGTTTCTGCGAGCTGTTTGTATGAGCTGGTGCTGCAGAATTTGCGTGAGGAGCTGCTGGTAGGCATTAAAACACAGCTGCTTCCATTGTGGGGCTTTGCACCCGCTTAGGCAGCTGTGCGGTCCTGCTTTATTTACAGTGTGATCGCTATCATCATTTTTCACAGGCTCCTGAACATGATTTGTAAGTAGAGAAGGAGCACAGTACCTCGCAGAGAATAAATGCAAAACTGTGCCTGCTTGGAGAGAATGGGTCCGCGGAGACAACGTTTTAAAAGCGCCGTCGAGTAGGGAGACCTATAAACTGAGCTGTAACGGGCTGTTCTTTTCTCTGGTGATCTTACGTGCCATAACTGCCTTCATAGCCTTAAATTCCAAGGATGACTTGAGAGGGGTGGTTACAATGTGATGAGAAATATTAAAGCACGCTTAATTTTGTCTTCCAAGTAAGTTTTGCTTCAAAGATAAACCAAGATAAATGGTTGATTGTCTATCTATTGACAAAGTCAGATACTCCAAACAAGCCACCGTGCCTGGAGTTATTGATTGCTTCCCACCTTGTCCCTCTTTCAAGTGAGATAAATCCTTCAGGAACCCAGTTACTAGCAACTAGTTTTGCAAAGCAGTTTTGAATTACTGTTTTTTTAACAGCATGGCTAGAAATGAGCTGGTGTACCAGTCACCATCAAGTCTAGCATCATGCACCATGCGTAGGGAAGGCACGTGAAAGAGAATTTTAGGATATTCGAGCATTGTGTACAATGAGCTGGTTTCCAAGAGGAGACTACAAACCCCAGAGAACTGCCCCCAAGTGTCTCAAATATGAATGCGGTGTTAAAAGTGAAAGCATTTACAAAAATCTGCGGGAATTTCCGTGAAGTGTTTTGCATCGGAAAATACCCATCTGCTGGAATCGCGTTTCCTTGGTCTGTTTTTGCTAGGTTTGGTGCAGGTTCTGCTCTCCTTGGCCACAGAACAGAATTTTTGGCTGGAGTGAAGCTGGGGATAGCTGTCGGTTCCTAATGCAGTGGGGTCACCCTTCTGCCAGGGGCTTCTCTGTCCAGTTTCATCTTCACAAGTGTTTATGTTCAATAAATAAAGCTGCTGACAGCAGGGCAGCGCTCAGTGTGCGGGGCAGTTTTCGTTGCTCATTCTGATGCAGAACGAAGCAAATTTTGCAGCCTTACCTCACTGCAGAGCAGAGCGCTGGCATTTCAGCTGGCTCCGATCCTTGTGAACTATTACCAAAAATCGATAGCTCTGAGAGAACAAAACGCGATTCTCTCTGCCATAAACCTGCTTGGCGCTCGCCTCCAACGCTGAGTTTTCAGATGTTCGCTTTGTTGCCACCGTCGCTGCAGGAACAGGTCCAGGTAAGCTGCCAGCTGTGGTTGGGCAGGGGGTTAGCGGGCAGGCAGCTCGCCCCCACGCAGCCGCCCACCCACCAGCGGAAAAAGCAACAGGGGAAAAACCAGCAATGAAATAAAACAAAGCCAGGTGGTGCAAAACCGGCAGCTCACCACCAGCCAGCTGGAGCCCAGCAGTGCGGCGTACGGATGGGGCAGCTCCGTGGGTAGCGTGGGGCAGCCGGTCCCGCTTCTTCCCACCCAGCCTCTGCTCTGGAGATTTCACAAATCCGAAACAAGGCTGCTGCGAAGGAAATTAACTCCGTGCCAGGCAGACCCAGCACAGGTGCTCACCGGTCCTCGGGGCATTTATTACCTGCCAGCCTCATTAAGGCTTGTAGCAGGGAGAGCTGCAGTCTTCGGAGAAGTGGAGGAGTGGCAGGGGGCCAGGCCTGAGGCCGATCTCTTCCCTAACCCCCTGCGCTCTCCGTTGGACAGGCTGGAGAAGTTGCCTTCTCTTGCTGGAAACGCTGGTGGGCTGCATGGTGCCAAGACATCTTGGTGGGAGATGCTTTTACGTTCGAAGTTTGGAGTAGGAAACAATTCCGACTTGGTAAATAAAATCCTCTGCTGGATTCTGCCATCTGTGGAGCTGTTCGCTGGTTGAAGAGATTTCAAGTGCATAATTACAGCAGGCATCTAAATTGCCAATTAAAATGACTTCTTGGCAAATTTTTATAGATGTTTTAGATCCACTGTTGTCGGTAACCTAATTTCATGAGTCAATTAAGATTCATCCTTGCTGAAGCTTTCATTCAGAGATGAAACACTGCAGTCTGATGCTTTCAGGAGATGTAGAAGAAGCCAAACCACATTAATATTTATCTTCTAGTTCGAGCTGTTTATTTCTGTCCCTTGAAGTACTACAGCTATGCTTCACTTCGGCTGGCAACTTGAGAAAAGGTGGGGTTGGCTCTTATTCACCAGTCGTGTTTTAGGGCTGCTGTCTGCTGGTTTCTGTGTTTTTGTTTTAAGTGTCAGCGTGAAGGCTGTGTGTATTTCATCTTCCCCTGGCTCTTCTGGAGCTTGTTTCTGGACAGAAGTTGCATCCTGAATGCAGGATCTCAAACTGATGGAAGTGTTATTTTTTATTAACGTACGCTGCTGGTGCATTAGGCAGCCCGTGGAGTTATTTTTCCTTTGTACCAAGCTAATTTTAAAGTCTGACCGAGCTATTTCCATTGAACTGAGCCTGTGCCCTTTTGACCCATTAAAGAAAAGCAAAAATCTGAAAACTGAGTGGCCCTTCAGAGCTCCTGGGATTTGCCCCTTCTCTGCCTCCCCTCTGGCAGTATCTGTGCAGCATTTTTACCATATGAGACTCAAGAGAAAATTCTCTTTGTTGTGTGATGAAAACACCATTTGATTTTCCTTTTTATATATATATATATATTTTTTTTTTTTTCTTGCTTGCAAGTCTTTTCCTTTCAAGTTAACCAACTTAATTTGTTTTTCAATTTGCTCTGGAAGTGCACATCCAGCAGAACCTTGCCAGGCATGTGAAAGCCCTAACGAATGTGCCGCTTCCTTAATTCTTTGGTGGCACTTTAATTCCAGCGGACTGAACTTCTACCAGCCTACCTGCTTATGCTGGCGAGCGCCTGTTTGTGCGCGTAGCCGCTTGCTGTTCCCGTGTGTGCTTCCGCTCCAGTGCTCCTCGATCTGACAAACAGACGCGGTGTCTGTAGGCGCTGGCGGTACGATGAACTGTGTGCTTTACTTATTTCTCACAGAGCAGAACGTGCGTTTTAAGAGCGAAAACCCAGGCTTTGTGAAGGTGGCAGAACGGTGTCAGTACAACATTTGCTCCCCAGGATGGGGCAGGACTTCAACTTCAGGTCTGGAGGACCAGGACAGTGCAGGTGTAGTTGAAGCGGCTCCTGCTGAGCTGCATTCCAGGGCAACGAGCTGCCCCAGCTGTGGAAGCTCCCCTTCCTGCAGCGTGGAAACGCTGCTTCAAGGAGGAGTGACAGCTTTTGGTTAACCAGCCGGGTCTTTGTTGGTGGTTAGCCTAGAAGAACAAGTTAGTATGGAGTAACTAGTTATGTTAGATCACCTGGGTCATGGTAATTGCATGTTTGGCTCTTAGGGGTTTATTTTTGGACAAGGCTTGGTGTTGTTTCTTTTAAAATTGGTGTACAGGTGGTTAGGATCCAGCATCTTAGCAGGACAGACATACAATTTTGTTTGGTTTGGGTTTTTTTGGTCTGTTTTTTTTCTTTTTTTTTCTGTTGAGGAATGGAATTTGAGAAAGACCAAGTATGCGTAGTGACAAACTTCGGGAATAACCAGAGCTATCTAAGTAAAAGGTGCCAGAAACTTTGACACTGTAGCACTTGGTAGTGCTGTAAGCAAATGAGACGATGCTCTAGACAGCCTTTGCAGGTAATATTTGCAGCCTCAGCCGGCTCCTGGCGTTGGAGTGTGCAGGTGCCTGAGAGCAGCCCTCGGCATCCGCACAGCTTTGGTTCCAGGGAACGGACCGATCTCAGAAACAAGCGTGCGCATCTGCTCTCCTGGATGTGTGTCACCGAGTGCGCTGAGCACATGAGGTGCTTTCTAAGGTGACTTGCGGAGTCTTGTGTCTTGCCGTCCTGGTTTTTATAGTAAATACACACGAGAGTTCTTGCCTGGAGAGAAGCACGCTTTCCCCGAGAGCAACCCTCTGGGGTGTGCTGCAGTGCCTGCAGTGACCGTTGGTGCACCACGCTGTCTGGGGACAGCCATCAGTTCCAGCTCTCCGAGATGGATGCACTTCTGGAAAGCAGCGAGCGATCCTGGGAATTCCCTCCTCTCTGTACAGGTTGCAAGGTGTGGGACGGGCTGCTGCGGGGATCGGCTCACGTTTCCGCAGCATTTCATGCAGCTGCGTGCTTCTCCATCTCTGCTGTACCTGCAGTCTTATTTCCCTCCCGTAGAAAAAGGCAAACGGGCTGCTAGGCAGCTCGCTGTCTCTTAGGATGCTTTCCTCAGAAGAGAGTAGGGCCCTGCTGTCTGCTCGGTTCATCTGTTGGCTCTTAGCATGCGCTCCTTGTGCACCATCCGAGGTGATGAGCGTTTTCCACGTCTTCTTGTAGCTTGCTTCCAGTAGCATGTGAAGGTTGGTTGTTTTTTTTTAAACTACCTGTTAGAAACCGGGTGAGTGTCAGCTTTTATTCTGGCCGCCCTCTGCATGTGCCTCTTACACTGCGTGTCTCCCTCGGGGCTTTCGCACAGTGCTTATTGCACCCGGATCCCAAAGGGAGCGCTGCCGTGCCCCGGCAGAGCATCCTCGCGTCCTTAATGAAAAGGACTGGCTCTGGTCATCGGGCAAACAGGAACGTGCAAAGCTTCCCTAATAAATTGGGAGAGTTTAAAGGAGTTTAATGAAGTAACTTGCTTTTGATGACTAGTTTTGCAGCACTGATGACACCTTTGGTTAATGAAGGTGCAAACCAGAGCTCGTGCCCGTGTGACTGGTAGGTAGCTGTATGGCAGCCCCTTACCTTTCAGGGTAACTTGCCTGGGACCAACAAGGAATTCTTATTTCAGCACTGGCGTTCACATTTCAAATTGTGTTATCAGAGAGCGTCGTGTCTTGCTGAACCTGTTTGTGGATGGCTTTACAACATCATTAAGGTGCGAAGCTTGTGTCAGGGGACCCGAAGTGGTAGTCCTTTGATTTGAAGATAACCAGAAGATGTTACAAGCATTGGCCTTCACATGCAATGCGTAGCTTAACCCTTGCTAGGCTGGTTTTGCATATTGTAGTCATCGCTGTGCAAATAAGCAAAAGGACCAGGAAAACCAGCTTCTGCCCAAACTGCTTGTTCAAGGCTCGCTCGAGCAGATTATGTTAAACTTTGTTGTCTTCTCTTAATGGCTTTGCACCCACTTGATATATAATACTGAGTAAAATTGTCTTCTAAATACTCTTAATAACCTCGTATAGGGAATTTCTCTGAGCAAAACACAGGATGATACAGTCTGCAGTACGGATTTACCGAGCAGTTACGAAGTTGTTGTGATGGGCGTTAGGCTTTTGTAATCTGTTCTTTCAGTTTATCTGTAGTCTCTTCCAGTTTGACCTTCAAAATAGCATCTCTCCTGTAGGGAAATCAATCTATTAGAAAAATAAAAGTAAATGTGGCACTTTATATGCATGCCCACATGACCCGTAATAAATCAAATTAGCATTTACCAATCTGTAGCCTTAAATAGGAGAAAACAGATGAGCTTTGTCATTTATCTCGTACGCCACGAAACCTGGGCTGCTTGCGGTCAGGAGTGTGTTGTCATCATTAAACCTCCAACTTCCAGATCTCCTAAGATGCCTTTACTGGCAGCTTTTTCCTGTTATTTATAAAGTGCTTTATATGCAGCCTGTCTTGCTTAAATGTGGCAGGACGGCCAGAGCCCCAGCCCAAAGCACCGTTCTGGGTGTCAGGGCCTCCTGCTCGGGCACAGCCTCTTGGCACTGGCTGTTGCAGAGAAACCCAGCGAGCTGCTTTCCACCTGCAGTCCGCAGGCACGTGTGGCTGGGATAACTCTCTCTGCATCCTTAATTTCCAGTGAGGGAGTGGGAAGGAGGCCCTACGTGGAAAACCGTTTTGTTTTTATGTCCCACACAGTGATCGTGGGGAATGCTGAGAAAACATCGGCGTGCGCTTTGTGTTTTCATCCGCGCTGCAGGACGAGGTGTGAGCAGAACACCGGGTCTGTGCTTCCTTAAAGACTTTCTGGGATGGGAATTAGTCCTGAGCTCCTGGGGTCTGTCGGACGTGGGAGTTGTGTGCCCTTCCTTGCACGGCTCTGTGGCGGCTTTGAAAAAAGCTGTTAGCTCCAGTTGCTAGTGTGGAAGTGAATTCTTTTCAGAACATGATGGGCACGGAGGAGGAAATACAGATTACGAGCGCTGAATCTGAAGCAAACAGGATGTTTTTGTCTTCTGGCATTTCAGCCTGGTCGAAAGTAACTTTTTGCTGTTGCTTTTAGAAAGAGAAAAGGACTTAATCCTAGCTTTTTGGCTCATGAAAGCCAAAGGCTGATATCACTGTGTGTTCAGATGCATGCAAATTCATGGTAATCTCTGCTAAATAAAAGAACCGAATTTAAAAGCAGTGATAGGAGCGTGAAGTTATTCCTAGTGCAACGCCGATGCAGAACACATTGCTTTATCCTTTTTAAAATGCTCCTAATGCTTTAAAAGAAGTTGTGGCTATAATTTAAAGTGACATCCATGAATATTTTGGGTTTTAGGGGGTAGAGCACTGCTTGTATGTAGCTTCCAGGGATATTACAAATTTCATGCTCAGTAACAATCCTTGTAGGGTGAGTCGTGAGGTCTGTATCACAAGGAGAACGTGGCATCACTCCTCCTTGTTCTCACGTCTTTCACTGCACTTCTCTTGTGTTTGGAGATGGGAAAGCATGGAGGAAATGAGGGAATTTGTGTGCTGTATGTTGTGCTGGGCCAGCTTTCCGGCGCTACTGGCTGCTGTTTTGCTGGCAGGATGCGATACTCGTGGGCAGTTGAAAGCAATAATTTCCTAGGATTCCCTCTTCTCCCCCATTCCCAGCTGAAAGGTTTGTGTAGCTGCATCCTCAAGGACAGATTTCCCACAAAGACCTGATTGAGATGGAGACGTGGAAGAGAGACTTGCAGGTACCTTGCTGGCGTGGCTGGAAAGCTTGGAGAGACTGCTGGCGGCTTCGCTATGAGCCAGCTCGGCACGGGCTGCTGCTGGGCGAGGTGAGGAGGCAGCAGGTCCACTGGCTGTGGTCCAGTACGGCCTCCACTCTTCGTTGGTAGGGAGTTGTGGATGCACATTTCATCAAGACGAGTAGGCATTTAAAGACCATAATTAATTCTGCTGCTGTTTTGAGCAGGAGCATGGCATCCTGTTCAGCTCACCCAGAAATCTGGGCCAGCTGCTGCTTTTGTACCAGGTATTAGTTCACTTCACCCTTTCTCTGGTTCTGTGCCTGCAGCAGGAACAGCCTGGATCTTCTTGAAATGAAGCTGCTGCGGCGTTGCCTCTGCGGGCAGAGCACTTGCTGAGGGCCTTGGCTGGACGATTGCGCACATCCCCGTGTGGTGCGTGCATCTTTTGAGCTGTCGCATCCTTCCTGAGGAGGATGAGGCAGTTTGACAAAACCAAATCAGAAACCCGTTGCTGGTGGACAAAAAAGTTGAAGAAGGTTTAAAGGGCTGTGACTGGAGCACAGGGAAAAGGGAAGGAAACTTGTTCAGCTGACAGCAATTGCAACAGCACGGTAGCAGCTGCAGAAGGTTTCCTCCTTGTGGAGATGAGGGCTTGTAAAAGGGGGAAATTGCTGAAGATTGTGTGGGAGCTCAGATACAGATGATCTCATGATGCAGAGATTGATGTGAAATCCTACGGTGGTGGGCAGAATAGGTGGTTCCGAAGGAAGAACTGAGATACCTGCCATTGAGAGACGTGATGCTTTGAGGCGAGCGCCGTGTTCATTAACTTAGCTGAGGTCTGAAATAGGCTGTTCATGCTCCTTCTGAACAGAGAACTGGGAGGACTGTCTGTGTGTGAGGCATTCAAACAGCTTTTGTTCTGGGCAGCGAGGTGAAAAGCCTTGAAGTACAGGGGGAATCGTGTCATTTGGTCTCTTGCAGAGAGGAGGAATTGGCTTGAAACACGGCAAGCTCTTCTGCTAGGAGCAGAGTGCACTTCTGGCTTTGTTCCTCTTAATTGGAATGGAATTGTGCAAGTTATAATTACGCTGGAAAAGCTACTCTCCCAAAAGCAGTGGGATCGTCAAGGATCGTAAAAAAAATTGTGACTGACGGATTGAGGTTGTTTTGGCCGAGATACCGACAGCAAGCCGTGCTGCCCCTCAACACGATGTGCTTGGCTCGTCCTTGGGACCTGCTGAGCGCTGGGGAGAGAGGAAACTCAACTTGTTGATTAGTCTGCCTCGCCTGAAAGTGTGTGAAGTAAAACTGCTTCTTACACCACTGCCAACCATCTGGAATAGATCTCATTTAGTCTGTCCGTAAAGTAGAGCTGGAATGCTTCGTAAATCTGTAAGTTATCTGCAGCGGGCTTGACTTCGCTGAGCAAAAGTTGGTGTTTCTTTACGCTCTCCCCCTCGAGAGAAAAATCTCTGGTTGTTCCTTCGAGAGTTCGTGGCAGCAGCTCGACAAAACTTCTGCAACGGTGGTCAGATAACAATTGCATCATGTGCGTGAGGCCCTGTGTTTTTATGCAACACTGAGATTTGGGGATGTAAGGTTCTTTTTCTTGTTCCCACCTTTTTTTTTGTTAAGGATGCAGTAAGGTTTATCCTCTGGCTGAAGAGGAGAATTTTTGTTTGGCCAGCTGTTTTTTTCTTCCTTCCGTTCTCTTCCAGCTGCGCTTGCCTGAACTGTGACCTGCAGTAAGTAAGGTATATTTTACAATAAAGTATAAAATCCCTTTATATAGGGAGAACAAGCGTGGCGTAGCACCTCTCTTGTTCTTGTGGCAGGTAGTGAGGATGACTGCAGAATGACTTTGGTGTCAGAAGTGACTCTTGGCCACAAATGCAAGAATCCAAGCGTGTGCACTTTCTTTTGTTGTGGAAGAAATAGGAAAATCAGTATTTTTCACGTGTGTGTGTTTGCGCATACAAGCAGCGTGCATGTTGCTAATTCTTGGTCCCTGTCTTGTCAAACAGATCATCTAAAGCAGCTGGATATTTGCAAAAGAAGACTTCAGCAGCGTACAGATACTTAATCTCTCAACCAGATTCAACAATGCATTAGAGGAAGCTGGCCTGGCAGTGCAGAGATCTCACACTGAAGGATGAATAGTGAAGAAGAGTTTTATGATGCCGTTACGGGTGAGTGGTGGGCACGCTACCAAAAAAAAGGTGTGGGGGGAACGAGCTGCATTAGGTGTGTGGTGAGGTGTTAGTAATATATCACCAAAACAGCTTAAAATAAAACTGTTTCTGGGGAAACTTGTAGTATCCTCTTCTGAAAAGAAGAGAGGAAGAATTATAATTCAGGTTCAGGCTCAGACTTGGAAATGATTTATTTATTTTCTTCCGTAAAGCTCAAGGCTGGCTATTACTTTATCATGATAACACTCCTTTAGTGTCAGAGTCTTGCTTTCATTTTCTGTAAAATGCGGGTAATTTTATAGCAGCTTGAGAAGTAATGCTTTTAAGACCCTTTGAAAGGTGAAACATCTTCCGTAGATTATTTTTACTGTTGTGTAATTTATTTATTTTAATAGAAAACTTATTCCCAAGAATTGAAATAGAAATGTTTTCCTATATTTCTACAAATTGCTGTAAAAGCAGCTTTCAAGATAGCGAGCCAGAAGTCTTTGCAATCCAGTGCTGCTTCTAGCAAAGCAAACGGTGATCACATCACACTTAAGCAGTCTATCAAATAGTACTTTTCTTCGAACTAATTACGATAAATGATTATTTGTAAGAGCTCTGTATATTTTGACTTGTGAAACAAAATGCTTGAAGTATTCTAATAAAAAAGCCCTTTCAAAGATCCTGAAGAGTGTAACTTTCCCACTTAACTGTCTCCTTAGAAATCCTGTAATAGCGGTGAAATGAGAAATGCTGGCAACGGTGAGTGTAGAGCCCTTAATGTAAAAGCCAGGGAACGAAAAGAGAATAATGGGAAGGCTGAAGGAAGGGAAGTAGCATGGCAGATGCAGGGGTACAGTGGACTTAGGTTGGACGAGGCCCTGGACAACCTGATCTAGTGGGTGGCATCCCTGTCCGTGGCAGGGGGCCTGGAACTGGGTGATCTGTAAGGTCTCTTCCATTCAATTAATTCCCTGAGCCATTCAATGATGCTGTGACTTAGACATGATTGGCTGGAGAGTCCAATGAGGGATAAACAGAGGGATCTGGGTCCCCAGTGTGACTGACAGCAGGCTGTATGGGACCAGTCACGGTTACGTCAGGGAGAAGAGATGGATATTTGGATTGTGTTCATGCTGGCTAGGAGTGACAGGGGCTAGTACTCCAAATTCCTCTGTAAAATCTGTAAAGTGTGCTGTAAAAATCTTGACAATGCTATGGATTGTTCCAGTGCATCTTTGGTGATCTTATAATTCCAGGATTTCAGCACCACGGCCATGAATGAACTAGAAATTACTTAATTTGAAAAGCTGAACAGAAGCCTGCATCTCAGTATGGGTTCTGCCTCTTGCCGTTTTGATGTTGGTGTGTTCCTTTGCCTCTTGCTGCAGAAACACACAGCCCTCGGTGCTTGAGTCGTTTGTGTTTGAGCAGTTGAATTTTTTCTTCTTTCATCTTTCCCCTCTTTCCTCAACCCCAACAGGCTGATGTGCCCTACAAGTGCTGAAGGAGGTAATGACTTCTGAGCTGTTGTACACGAGGCATTTTTGTGTCTTGCTGGCTCTGCTCACGAGTGAGAAGTAACATGTCAGTTCTGAGAGCACTCCTTGTCCTGTCCTGAGCTTGTTCTTCTACTAGGCGACATGTGATGGTAGGAGGGAAGCTTCAAAGCAAAAGAAAATCAGCTGTCTTGATGTGCTCTCAGCACAGCCCTCTTGTGACAGAGGGTGTTGGTCTGCAGCAGCTGCTCCAGGAACTAAGCGAGGTTGAACTTTTTCCCCGCTCTCTGTTGCCCTGGAGCGTGCCCCATGGGTGTTTGGTTTACCAGCAGTGCTCAGTTTGGAAAAGTTTGTTGGCAGATTCTTCCTCCCTTGATACTGTCTTTAAAGACAGGTGTTCAATCTCTTCCTGCAGCTAGATGCTTTAGAAATTACTGACATTTTGATGGATCACTTGCACAAACATAATGAAATCCAGACTTAGTTGTTTGTAGCTATGTCTTGTCCAAGTCATACAGAAATGTGATGCTAAGAACAGCTCTGACGACGTCTTTCTGCATTCGTGTTCCCAGCTGCCGGTGCCTGTAGCAACTCTTTACTCCTGCTAATTCTATGGACTGTGTCTTGCAGGCAGTGCTTTGTTAGATTCTTTAGGTTCCGATGGGTCCTGATTGTGCCTGCCTGTTCTTTTAGTTTTTGGATGATCTGGACATGCTAGGTGCAGACCTTGTACACCCAGGAAATCAAGTTCATAACTGAGGTCCTTTTTGTGTCAAGGTAAGGTTTTGGGTTCCACAGTGAGAACTTCAGGGTTTGGGGTTGTGAATTTTGATTAAAAAAAAATGAAATGCTGTTGGCAGACTTCTCAGTCTGTTCCTTCCAGGAGTGTTCTCCATCATTTAAGTCAGATCAGTAGATGGGCAGAAGCCAGTCTTAGACGTGTACTTGTTTTCCTCCAAGCCCGTGGCTGGGACGTGGCTACCAGGAACAAGCACATTCTCCAGCTGTGCCTCACCTCCAAGTGGAGACGAAAACAGTGTGTATGTACCCCATGCTCTTCTCCACTTCCTCCCCCAGAATCCTGGGCCCTGCGTTCCCCAGCGGGACCTGCAATGTGTTCCCGCAGGTTCCCTGATTTTAGTGATTGGGATGCTGTGGTTACCGCCCTCTAAATAGCAAACCAGGCTTAGTGGGGCAGCGGAACTCCATCAGAAGTTGTGCTTTGGAAAATCAGCAGCAATCTTAGCAGCAGCCCTTGTAGTGTGCCCTCTAAAACATGAATTGGCTCCTTGAGGAAACCACAACTCTTGTTATTTTAAAACTTCTGGTTATTCCTTGATGATAACCACTTCTAGAATGTAACTCTCTCTGAAGGAGACACCTGGTTTCTGTTGTGATGGATTTGGTCCCGCAGGCTGGGAAGCTTCCTGCTCTGACACCGTCCCCCATCACAGCCAGAAGTCACGCTCATGGGATGGATTTGCACGCTGCGTGGCTGCGAGTCACCCTCCCGGCGGCTGGTCTGACCCCGGCTGGGTGATGAGCGTGTTCGTAAACGTCCAGGACGGGCCGTGTTGTACAGGTGGTGAGTCAGGTTTGTGACCGATGGAGAGAGTTTCCGTAGCGAAGTTTCCTCGCGTTCAGAGGTGATTGTCATTGCCGATCAGCTGGACGCATGGCACCTTACTTCAGCAACGAGTACTTGCCGTGGGAATCTTGAAAATGTTACCTGCAAGGTCAGTCAGTTCCTGGCAGCACGGCGTCTGCTTTTTCTCAGATGCAGGAGGCAGTCTGCTCCGAGACCGGAGCAGGCAAACCTGGAGGAATGCAGATTCTTCAAAATCTTCTGTGAGACAGGGAGCACACAGCTTTGATCGCTTGCCTCTGGCCTGTGTCACTTTGGGATTATTAATCTCACTATAAACCTGTTACAAACTGTGTGCCATCACCTTCTGCTGGGTCGGACCTCTATCTTTCATTAATTCTGCCAGATCTCTCTTTGCCAAGGTATTTTGTAGGATTGCAATGGAACAGCAAAATGTTTGGATAATAATTGCATTTATTTATTTTTTTTAATGACCTGCAGTTCCAGGGAAATCTGTTCTGTGCCTGCGAGGTTCATCTGGCCCGGAGCATCTGTGGGCACGTTGCCCTTCTGTTTCCTACCGCTTGGCTCTTGTTCGCTGTAAATTCACTTTCTCTTGGGGAGCAAGAAGTGGTACCTGCTGCCAAATGTATATATTTTCACAGTGTTTGGATTGAATCAGCAGATTCTGCCACAGTTTTGAAGTACTGCAAGCCTTGTGGAAGCCCAGCCTGCCTCCTGTTGGAAGCAGCGTGACACGGCTGCGGGTGATGAAGGCTTGGGTTGAAAACCAAAAGCCAACCCCAGCAACTTCTGGCAGAGGAAAACTTACCTCTTCTTTTACTTGCCACGTACGCTTCCAGCATATTTCTCCCTACTCTTTATACCCTTTTCAGGTCTGAAGGCTCCCAGTACTATGCTGTTTTGATTCTCTTTCTGTCTTGTGTGACAGCGCTTAATTAGTATGGGAGGAAGCTGCTGAATGCATGACGGGGCAGTCGTGTGGCTGCCAAGTGACTCAGTGCTGTGCCTCCGCTCCCTCCCAGGTGGATGTGTACCGTAGGCTCAGGGGACTTGTTTCGTTTGCAGGATGGGGAAGAAGAAGACCATGAAACTTAGAGTTACTGGCAAGTCCTTTTTCTTTAAGCTTTTGAAATAGAGTAATGTTGTCAACCAGCTTAGGTATCTGACTTGGAAAATGTAAGATTTTTAAAGCTTTGTTTGACCCTTACTGCATGTAAGTCGGGGCTTTTGATTATGCTGAGTTTTGAAACTGTATTTCTGTGTGCGATTCCCTCTCCCCCTTTCAAATCCCCGCTTTTCTCTTCACTTCTGGTGGCCTTTCACTACAAAAACTAGCCTGTATTAAAGCTAAAACTCAGTTTTACAAGTTCAAGGCTTTAATAGCAGCTGGAGAAAGACTTTTGGAAGTTACTGAAACTGTAACAGAGCATTTCAGTAAAGTGTTTTATTCCAAATCAGTACTTCCTCTGTGAACAATTAACCTGGGTAGTTCTTCTCAGAACGGTAATTTAGAACTTCACTGAGAAACAGCTTTTAAAACTTTCTGGTTGGGCCTGTAGCAGACAAGCCAGCTGTTAGTTAAGACTGAAAGCACGGTTAAACACTAGGCTTTCAACTAATTGAAATGCCCATTAAATGCGATGCAGTTCCATATGTTGTGTGCACTTGATCAGCCTTCTGGCTGAGGGCATGTGTGCCTGAAAGCTCTCCTGTCTTTCCCCCACTTCATCAGTCAAAGTTATTTCCTTATGGCCTACAGAATTTGCCTTTTCCATCTCCTGGTACAATAACAGGTTCCAAAAAAGCTAATATGTGGTTGGAAATGCCATTTTAAAATGATAAATATTGTTTTGTTGTGGGTTGGCTGAAGATAGGCACGTTTTTTAATTTTTTTAAAGACAGGTGTTTCAGGGTAATCTTCATTTTCATAACCTGAGTATCTATAACTATCATACTTCCAATTAAGTACTACGACCTTTTAAGGTGGGGTTATTGCTGCATAATTACACGCTTGTGACATCAAAATGTAGGAGAGGGTTTAATACATTACATCACCCTTTATAACTGCTGTTTACCAAATAAGATCCTATCAGTGGTACTTCCTTTTTCCAGTTGTGGATGTTACTGTTCTTATCCCTAAGAAAAAAAAGGTAGCTTTTGGTTTCTCAGTGTATACACGGCCGCTCGCTCACCCTCCCTGGGTGGGATCATGAAGAAAATCAGAAAGATGAGTGTGGTAACTCACGGGCTGAGATAAAGACAGTTTGCTAGGTAAAGCAAAAGCCTATTGTGAAATAGATATTTTTTCCTCTTTATTGCTCCTTGGCTGCTATCTGTGAGAGTAGGCGAGGTAATTTATTTATTTATTTATTTTAAGTCTTTAAGGAAAAGTACATACCTGAGCAAAATTATTGCAGTCACGCTGCAGCTCTGAAGAAGAGACAATACAGCCAGCCTGATCAGGAGCTACAGAAGAACTTGTACGATTCGGCAGTGTGAAAAAAATGGTTGAGAATCCTTGATCCTAATGCAACGCTCAGCTCTAAATGCTCTTGGAAATTTGGTCACTTAATAAAGGTTCTTCACTCTGATGTTTTTTAAAATAAAATAACCTGGTATGAGTGTACTTATGCTGTGAGAGTTGTAAAATGTGAGTGGCACTCCGTAGCGTAATAACGTTCCTACAGAAATTACCGCTTTATGGTTTTTCTACAGGCTTTGATTCTGACAATTCTTCGGGAGACTTTTCAGAAGCAAATCATAAAGTCACTGAAATGCTCGATCTAGATCCGCACCAAAGCAATAGGACTGAAAAGCATAACGGAGAGACAGAGATTCAAGAAAATGGAATTAAGAGACACAGGTAAGCACACAGTTCTGCGCAATAAA
The DNA here is from genome assembly GCF_011077185.1 of Oxyura jamaicensis. NCBI lineage: Eukaryota > Metazoa > Chordata > Aves > Anseriformes > Anatidae > Oxyura > Oxyura jamaicensis. Next base: position 12,455,505 of record NC_048912.1, read on the forward strand.
TGTGGAATGAGTACGTGCTGGCTCATGACCTTGTGGGGCACTGCTGTTCTTATCGTTGGAAGAGGTTATTCTCTGGAACTGAACACAGATTTCACTTGTCTGCTTCTTGTGTCAGCTGTGGGTTAATGCTTTGCTTTCTTTATTACGTACTTGAGTCGCTGTACATTAAAATATCTTGTTCTTTAAGGGGCTTATGGTGACAGTTCTTTTTTCCAATTACAGGACATCGTTACCTGCCCCAATGTTTTCTAGGAGTGATTTTAGTGTGTGGAGCATATTAAAAAAATGCATTGGACTGGTAAGTTAGCCTAGATTAAATATGCTGATGTTAAGTCTCTTAATTTCAACTCGTTAATCGTACTGCTTAGAACATGCACACAGAATGTACCTGGTACCTGTTGTGTTTTTCCTGTAAGCAACATAATCTTAAACTGCAACTCTATTGCTTTACTTGCTGTAGCTGTTAGAGCATTATGGTTTGGCATTTCTAACGCTGTCCAGTAAGAACTGGACTGAAGTCATTAAGAACAGAGTTCTTGGTGTTCTCCACTGAAGGTCTTGCTGCCACAGATGCCCTTTGGAAGCATTAAGCAATTACATTCGTATCTTCTCTAGGGCTGCCAGTGCAGTACCATGTGAATGCAACACACGAGTCAAGTGAGCCCTTTTGACAGCTTAACTTATGTCCTCTAGGAGAGAGAATGCACTGTCTAAACTCCTTTTGTTAGGATGAGTGCAAGTCTGCTAGAACAATTTGCTTGAACTAAATCAAGTTCGTTTGGAGTTGCTTTTCCTTACTGCCTGTGACAATGTGAGGAAAATGTTTTATTCCTATCTGCTGGCATTCTCCTTTCCCCTAACTTGTAAGCTGTAAGTGACTGAAGTGCTCAGTCAAGAGTGCAACTTTTTTAACAACCAACCAGATTTGCTTGGATATGGTGCAAGACCTGGGGAGCTTGAAATCTCTGTGTGAACTCTGTGTCTGTCTTGTATGCACATGTGAAATGAGAAACATACTGATGCAGGGAACAGGTGGATTTCATAAAGCCCCTAAAATTTGTTAGAGCGCTTCAAATAGTATTCTTTATATAACTGTTCCCTTTAAAAAAGAATTTGCGCTTCCTGCAGTAATCTAAAATAGTTAGATTTTATGCAAATAGGTATGTGAGGTTTTCAAAGGAGTGTGGGGTACTTAAATACCGTTAATGAGCTGGTTGACACATCAGTGCTGCTATCTACATAAATTTAAACCTCTTCTGTTTTAAGTAGAACACGGAACGGAAGGTAACGTTTTTCTTGAATTTACTGGGTTAGCTGGATCAATTTTGGAAGTTTTTTATTATTTCAGGTAGCTGCTAAGTTTCTGCAGTGCTTTTAACCCCTTTCAGCTATAGCAATTAGAATTCTGCTACAGCCTTGTGGAATGCCTTCTGAAGAATGCTACGCCTACGTTTGTAGATGTAGACCAAGGTGCATGGTGTAGTGGTGCACTTGTCAGTGCTGCCTAAAGGTTGGACCAGCTGATCTTAGAGGGCTTTTCCAGGCCGAATGATTCTATGAACTAAACTAACCCACGACTTTTTAAAATTCTTTTCAGTTGATAACTTAGTATTGTGTCTAAGAAACTAACGTATCCCTTTGTTACCTAGGAATTGTCTAAGATTACAATGCCCATTGTGTTCAACGAGCCATTGAGTTTCCTTCAGCGGATAACAGAATATATGGAACATATATACCTCATTAATAAGGCTTGTAGTCATGCAGACCCCTTGGAAAGAATGCAGGTAAGTACCAGCTACCAGCTTCTATTTAGTTCACAAGTTGCTCTCTCCCAATCGTCTTTCATTTTCTAAAAAAAAAAAACGTTCACTTGAGTACATTTCTTTCTCGGTGCTATCATAAGAACAAGGCCCTAACTTTTTTTAGGAGTGCTTTAACTGTGGCTCCTGTTATGTTTTTATTTGCTCTGAAAATGAGATCTTGGCTTTAAATCATTTTAAGTTGATTTGTTCAGTGGCTCCATGATTTTTAAGTTACTGAACAAAAAATTGTTGTGACCGAGACAAACTTTAGCATTCTTCTTCTCCAGACTGGCTGTTGTTTTGTTGTTCCAGTAACTGGTTGTTATTCTATGGTTGTTATGTATAATCCCTGATTCTGTAGTACTAGTCTCATAACAAGAAACTGAATGAATATTGTGATACCAGGCCTGTGTGCATTAGGGCAAATTGGTGTTGCTTACAGTGCAGTTTTACTTGAGTGAAATGGGAATGTACTTCTTGTATTCTGTTTTTGTGTATGTAGTACATATCCCTGCTTATCAGCCTGCAAGAGATCCTAAATTTCATTTGTATCTGCTAAAGTCATTAAAGAAACCTCATTCATGTTAGAAACAATGCTTGCCTGACACCAGGGAAAGCAAGGCTGTTCCCAGTGAGCCAAGTGTCTGACAGGCAAAACAGAGGAAAAGTAGATTTAAAAGAAAAAAGGTGGGGGTGCTGCCCCCTCAGAGGTAGGAGAGGTGCACTGGACAGAGTATAACCTGACAATTTACTGCAGAAAATGATTCCTTTTGGAAATGAGGTGCTTATTAACTGATTTATTTCATCCCTTCTGTATCATTTCTATCCTATGGCTTACCAGTGTTTTGGCCTTAAGCAATATATAGTGTTTTTTTTGGTGTTAATTATTAAAATACTGCAATATGCGACAAATACATTAAATTTGAGTTTAATATAATATACTTTTGTCATAACAATGTATTCTTATTTGCTTATAGGCTGTAGCTGCTTTTGCAGTTTCTGCTGTAGCTTCTCAGTGGGAGAGAACTGGCAAACCGTTTAACCCACTGTTAGGAGAAACCTATGAATTAACCAGGTAATAATTAAAGTGGGAGCTGAGGCTGTTTGTGTGAGTACCCTCATACTAGTTTAGGTGTTTAGTCAGGGAAATAAATCAAAATCTACAAACATATATTTCTGACTAAAGCTAAAATTGTTTTCCCCAAATTAATTCTAAATAAGAAGGTTTTTTTTAAGAAGTTTTATAAAAGCTAATAATTTTGTGTTTACATAATATTTGAATTATTCGGAGAAAAAATGGTCTAAGTTCTTCTGCCAAAGACACCTGACCAGAGACTATACACTAATTTAAAGCATGTTTTGTTGATAGTGTCAGATAGAGGAGTTAGTCTGGGAGACTTTCTGTGTGCTTAAATGAGTGATAAGTACATGGTGGAGAAACCAATTTCCAGTCAGATCTACTGCTGCCCAAGCAGTTTCAGTGTTTTCAAGAGTTATTTCAGTCAAACTTCTTGAAAAGCCTTTCTGGGTAGAAAGCCACTTAGGTATTTGAATGGAGATTGTTTCTTTGTATAACGAAGTGTTTAAAGAAGAAAAAGTATTAAGTATATAATTGCTTTCATTTTATTAATTGTAAAGGTGTCATGGAACTAGAAAAGGGAAACTCTCACCTTCAGAGTAATCTAAAAATCCTTTAAAAAATTGCTTTTTTCTCCTGTAACAATAGATGTAACAAAATCTAGTGGTTAATGTTCTTTTTTATTTTTTTTTGGGTTGCTAGGGAGGATTTAGGATTTAGGTTTATATCTGAGCAAGTCAGCCATCACCCACCTATTAGTGCATTTTATTCTGAAGGCCTCAATAAGGACTTTATTTTCCATGGATCAATCTACCCCAAACTAAAATTCTGGGGAAAGAGTATAGAAGCGGAGCCTCGGGGAACAATTACTTTGGAACTTCTAAAGTGAGTATAAGAAGTCAATTCTTTTATGCTTATATCCTTAACGCTTGTATAAAAAATATAGGTGATATCCTCCTTTTGGCTCTTCATTGATGAGTATCTGAAAACCTCTTGCTGAAGAGATGGTAAAAAATTATTTACAGCATATTTTTCACTCCTTAATTTAAGAACACTGGTTTGGGAACTATGCCATGCTTGTGTAGCTGTTGCAACTTGACCCAGTTTTTGCACTATGAAAATTAACATTTCCTAAAATGGAATGCAATTGAAAGCTAGTTCTGCGAGGGCACTTAAAATTCAATCAGAGCTAAAATTCTATTACCAGGCTATTCAAACTCGTTTCACTTTTAAATATTGTTGTTGGTTTTGATTGTTTGCGTGCAAGTTTGTGTGATAAGAACTGCTGCTTTATGTGATGGTGAATGCAAGGAACTTGTCAGGATTTCTGTTGTCTATTTAATATTCCCTGTGGATGATCACTTTCCAAGTAGAATCATGAGTACCCTTCCAGGTTGCTGCTAGGCTTGTCTCCAATCAAGCATGTCTCAAATAAGGCGACCTCGCACAAGCTGGCTTGTGCCCTGGTGGCACACAGACTCTGGAGCTTTCCAAAGTGGGTCACAAGCGTGTACTATCACAGAACAAGCGTTCTGCCATCGAACACTTTAAGGTGCTTTTCCAAAAGCTTTCCTCAGGCCCGACTTTGAGGTTGTTTTGAAACATCTTATGAAACTTCTAAACATTTGGTTTCAATAAAGAGGCAACTTGACTGCCACATCAAGCACTGACTCTTCCTGTAGTTTCTTTTGAAAGTACAGTTTATTTGTCAAGCGGCTGGCATCTAATCTCCCAAAGCTTATCAAAGTATGAACTGGTCTTGAATATAAATGGTGCTGTAAATAGAGGAAATTTCTTCTGAATGTAGAAGTAGCAATGAATCTCAGTGTAGAATGCAGACTTGACAAAAATATTGGGTGGAGGGAGAGCCTTTATGTGGAAGACTATTAAAATTCTTGCTCTGCCTAATCAAGTCACAGTGCAGATTTAAATTGGAGTGTAAACAACTAAAGCACTTGCTTTAAATATTTGCAGCAGGTTAGTAGCAGAAGCTGAACTCAAATTTTGAGCCTGATAATTTTTTGATTCATCCCGCTCTGTTGGTTTGAGCAGTCTGAGAATTATTCGGGGCCTGAGCAAAATTGTAGTCATTGTTAAGTACTGCATTTATGCTAAAAACAACTGTTTTCGGTGTGTTAGAAAACACACATCTTCCTCGCTTCTCCAGCACAAACAAACGTTTCAATTTGTCTGCACAGGGCATGAGTGCCTTCTGTTATATTTTATGCTATACAAGATTTTGCTGTCAAGTAGTTCATGAATAAAAATGCACACTAAGGCTGGTGGGATGCAGGTTTTTTTCCACTTGAAGAGTAGTCATTATTCTAAAGTATGCTTGAAGGTAGTTTGCTGTGGAAAATAGTCAGGCACCATTGATCTGTTTTTTCTCTGTGCTGAAAACTGACAGGTGGAAATATTTAATATGTGTGTTCTCTCCATGCTTAATGGAAGCAGAAGCACAAGGCATTTGTCACAGAGGATGCTACTTGTTTCTGTGGTTTTGGTACTAAAATAGAGTTTGCAAGCTTTTCTAAGATGGGTTGATTGCTAACCAGGTAACTTTTGCATTTCTCTTATCAGCATTGAAAGATGTGTAAGAATAGGAGGCTTTGATACTGCAGGCTAGCGATAAAAGGAATCCTGCTACTTAACGTTTTGACTACTTTGAGAATAATGGTTTTTAAGGATTTAGCATCTGTTAACTCATCGCTGTAAAGCTTTTTACAAAATGTTACAAAGCAAACAAAAACAAAATTAAGTAAGTGGAAAATTCCTCATTTTTTTGGACTCTTCCTTCTCAGTAAATCTTTGGGAAAAGGATGGAATTGAGTAATAAATTCAACATTTCAACACGGGGCTTATGAAACTGAACATAGTGCTGTCACGACCCACTGATTTTAAACAAAAACTAATCTCACCCCTCCCTCAAACCTGCCTTCGGTGAGGCCTACCTACCTTCAGGCCTTGCACACTGATGCCGTGTTTGTGGAAACCATTTCTGCAGTTGCTGACTCCTGTCTTACTCTTCAGGTTCAAAAGCCTTTACCGCCCACAGCTGGTATGAAAAATTGCCTGAGTGGGTTAGTCTGACCGACCCTCGAGGAGGGGTGCCTTTACCAACCTTTTGTCAGGTCTGGTGGTGACCAGCCTCTGCTGGAGGACTCAGCCATCCACGTTCAGTAATGAAAGATCCTCCCTGGGTTATGATACGGGTTTACAAGAAAGCTTTAGGATAAAATTTGCAATGCTGCTGCCGTAGCTGAATAGAAGACAGTATTAGGCTTTGTCAGTCCAGTTCTCATCTGAGCATTATCTATCACATCTAACTTTAAAAGCGCACATGGGAAAGATGAATTCCTGGACTGCTCTTTAAGCTGAGCTGGAATTTGTAATCAAAAGTGCAGCAACTGTAAAACTGACTATTTCAGCTATGTAACAGGAGAAAAGTAAAGGGGGTATCACTTTATTAACTTGCACTGATGTTTACATACAACACATTGTTGGCTTATAAAGCAAAGCCTGTATCTTTTCTGTTTTGAAGTTAACCGTGGGCTGTTCACAGTAGTGCTAAATATTTTGCCACAAATAGAATTGAAAACAGGCTTACATTCCACCTCAGGCTCAAGAAACTGATTTATTTTTCTATTTCTTTTACAGACATAACGAAGCCTACACATGGACAAATCCAACCTGTTGTGTACATAATGTAATTATTGGTAAACTGTGGCTAGAACAATATGGAACAGTAGAAATTGTAAATCACAGGTAATGCGAACCATGAAGCTGAGGGCTGGCTTGGAGGGGTTGGTGCATTGGCATTTTCACTCTGGTTACAAAGCAGATATTTTTGATTTTTCTCAGGTACGCTCAGACCTTTATAGGTCTTTTTTTCCACCTTTCTGACAAATGCAAGCTATTCATTGGGTTGGGCTTAGTATCGTCATAATTTAAAAGGAAAAGGGCTAGATGGCTTCTGGGCTGCAAAGGTTTTACATTTGTGAGTTTCCTATTCACATTCAGCCTTAGTGACAACGGACAGAAATTAGATTGAACTCCAGAACCATTAAATGGAATAATTGTTGGAGGCTTGCAGTATAGACCTCCTGGTGATTGACCTGTTGATTGTGACTTGCCACTCACTTTAGTTTTAATAATAGAGAATGCCTTAATTTAAGGGTGCAGCGCAGAAAAATGACTACAGAGTAGGAAAATGTGAACTTAAAGTGTGTCAATTGCTCTGCAAACTGCCTATATAAAAGCTTTTTACCTTACATAAAATAAAAGAGAGAATGACCTCTTGTAAGAAGGGAGGATTTTGTGAAAACTGTATTAATTCTGCACCTGTTTTTCTGTCAGTAGATCAGAGCTTTAATTCAGCAGGGCTGCTGGTTTGATGCTTCTCTTTACATCAGGTCTAAGTTTCTGTCTCTTGCATTCACACAAGACTGGGATGGTCTCTGTGTGCTTTGTGCTTAATGTAGAAACTTGGCCAGAAACCTCCCTGGGAGACAGTATTTGCACATATGTACATCTCAGATGCTGAAGTATAACGTTGCTTTGTGTTTGTAAAATATGTAGCTCAGAAGTTTTGACATGCAATTTAAAGGTGACTCTTAAATGCCATTAACGAGATTCCCTGTGTAGGTGATTCATAAAGCTTTATTTAATTCCAGTTTGCTGTAAACAGACGTTAATCTGAACTGTGGTGTGCTAATAGTGTATGATAAGCAGTATGCAAGACTATATTCCATTTTATTCCTTACATTTCTGGTTAATTTTAGATATACATGAAATTCAGAAGATTGATCGTGTTTCCGGTTGGTTTTCACAGGCTTATTTTGTCTTCCTGTGCACCTTTTCTTTTTTGACATTGTTTATGGTATTTTGAAATGCCCTGATAAAATAATAAGCCATAGTTAAATAAAAATAATGATATAAGTAATTAATCCACAGTGCTTGCATAGAAAAAGCTAAAATAAGGTGTAGTTAAAGAAAAAAATGAATTTATTAATGTATCTAGGGGCTTGCTTCTTTAAGTGTGTGCTTATTTCCCCTACAGTACTGGAGATAAATGTGTCCTTAACTTTAAACCATGTGGACTGTTTGGGAAAGAGCTTCACAGAGTAGAGGGATACATTCAAGACAAAAAGTAAGTGATAAAACCCTGTTGTCCTCTCTGTTTCTGAGCACTGTGGCATTACTTTAGTGCTGGCATGACGATGACCACAACTGATGTGACTGCAAAGTTGCTAGTAATGGAGACTATAAGTGTTTGTTCTCGGTGTTGGTTTTAAACTCCTTGATTCTAGGATAAGCACTTTAAGCATTATTAGGAAAAAATTTCCAGTTCAGGCATTTGAAATAAAGGTATTCATGGAATATGCAGAGTAGTTGCAATTGATTTCACTGTCGTGCAGTCACAGTTCCAGTCTTCAATTTAAAAGAATGAGAATATAGTTATTGGAAATATTTAATCAAACCTGAAGCTGTGATGTGACTGGGGGTCTATATTGTAAGCTGCTGGCTTCGCTGCACCCACACTCATTTTAACAGTAGCAAAAAGCATGTGACTAAGTCATGAGGATGCATTCTGCAAGACTGCATAGCAGAAAGACTAGAATAAGGTGAATTGTTTTCTTTGCATTAATCAGGTATCTGGCTTCGAAGAAATTGGCAAAGAAACATAAAATACAACAGTAGGAAGCTGTGTATTTGATATAGACTAGAATCTGCATGTCTCAGGCTCTATAAGAAGCAAAAGCTAAGTCTCCTTCGCTCTCTCTGCAGCAAAAAGAAGCTGTGTGTGATCTATGGCAAGTGGACAGAATGCTTATGGTGCACTGATCCCACTACATACGAGACTTACAAAAAGAATGAAAAGAGAGGTGGTGAGCAGAAGAAATTGAAGCCGGTAAGATGAAGGATTCGTTAGGAAGTAAAGAATGTTCAATTACATTGAATAATCAATTATATTGGTCATGCAGCCTTTTAGAGTTTGTGATGCAGACAGCCTTGACAACAAAGGGGTCTGGAGGCTTGTGGGTTTTTCACCACGTGTAGGCCAGGTCAGGCATGTTACTCTCAAGCCTTAGTGTTAGATGAAAAATGCAGAATGCTGTATGATGCAGAGGACTGTTGGGTTGCCCAGTATCAACAGAAGTCTTTCAGACCCTGGTTGCTTGTTGAAAATGAAAATGATAAGCTCAAGTTACGAGTGATTAGCCTCTGTTTAAGAGGCCTGAACTTTCTTTTAAATATTCATGAGAGGAATGTAGAGCGACAATGGGCCTTGTTTCTGGCTCTGGATTCCATCACGGTGCAGGCTTATATTTTGACTTCTTTTAAATAGTAAGATTTTGTTCATCTTAAGAAAATCAACTCTTTCTTTCCTTCCTTCCTGTTGAATTTATATTTAGATGGGGAACTGCCTGACGGTAAACCAGATGTTGACATGGAAAGTAGTCAAAAAGAGTCTTTTAGAATAGTGTCTATTCAAACCAAAGGATTGAAATGAGAATTTTAACCGTATGGAGCTATTTTCCAGTGTATAAAACAGGCCCTGTTTAACTTAACGGGGTGTTTTTGAATAAAACAAATGAGCCATGTCAGAGGAGGCAGAAGGAAAATAAAAGGGCAGAGGAGAAAGCGATACTATAACTCTAGAATGTTACTGCTTCTTCCCTTCTGGTTGTTGTGGTTTAAAATCCTTTCTCATGGTGAAATCCTCTGAACTCTCACAACGTGGCTGTGTCCTAAGACAGTCAGATTCTCCTCTGGTTCAGGCTGATGGCAGGAACCGAATATGCAGAAAATAAGTTTTCAGATAGGTGGGGGAAGCTGCCCAGTGATCTGTGGTCTGTGCAGTTCAAGTGGGTGAAAACACATCTGGTGGTACAGCTTGACAGCTTGTGTTGTTTGGCCTGATCCTGTGCAGAGAGAAAGCTTAACTTGTGTGTGCTCTGCTTGCTTTTCAGCTTTACAAGGAAGATGTTATTTTCTGCTGTGTTCGTGCTGTGTGCAGCCTCTTTCTTTCCTCTAAGTGCTTACAGAACCAGATTGTATTTTCTTCCTAAAATAGATAAAGCCAGAACAAAAGTGATTGAGGCCTGTGGAGTGAACAGTGGAATAAAAATAGTGAGGTGATAAAATAAAACTCTTCATCCTGTTTTCCACCCCCATGCAGCATTTTGAAGTGACAGTCCAGCCCGATGAGATTGCCTGTGCTGACACACGGCCTTCTTTAACTGTTGCACCGAGAATGGGAATGCTGGCCAGAACCATGGAAAATACATATTTTTTATTTTTAGCCATTGAGTTCTTAGTGCAATTTAGGCAGCACATGCATTAATGTAAATGCACTGAGGCGAGGTGTAGTCCTGATGTGAAAAAGTGGCTTGTTTTAGGTTGAAATAGATGGAATTGGTGAGGCCTTCTGTCACATGAAGCACCTAGTTTAGGGAATTATTCTGCCTCCATGGAGGCGCCAAGAACAGTAGGAAATTTTAAGTGGCAGCTACTCCAAGAAAAGAATAAGAAAAATAAGTAGAAGTAAAACCAGTGTTAGAATGTCAGCCTGCGTTCATGTCAGAGGGTCCTGTAAAGGCTCACTTGGTAGCAGAGAGCTGGAGTGAAGGTCTTAGGCAGAAGTCAGCAGCTGTGAGTGACAGTAGGAATCATTTACAAGGACATAATCATCTTTTCCAATGACATGCTTAAATGTCCAAGTAGCTTCTGAGATGTGTATCTGAGCTAGGATGTGGGGATAAAAACGGCTTTTCTGTGTTTGGAAGCCTAAGAAATCACGGTGTTCCTAGATGAGCTGCAAGCCCACTATTTTGGTGTCCTTCCGTTATGTGCAATGAAAGGGAGCTGGGAACAGATCTGCTGTGACTTGGTCTTCTGAGAGCAGCCTGGTGAAGGATGTTGTCTGGTAACAAAGGATCTTGGAGAGAGAGACACCATGTTTTTAAACTTAAGTACCAAGTCTTTGTAGTGAGAAAACTGGCAGTGATAACAGCTAATAGAATCTGCATCATAGAAAATCAGATTGGAACAAGAGCATATCTGTTTTTCAATCACACAGCCAAATCTACAAGTGATGTAGCAATTCCCAGACGCATGCATGTGCTGTTCATGTTTCTTTTGCCATTATGAGAACTGGTTTAAACTGCCACCTTGACTCCCTTAAACCTGAGGAAGTAATAGACAAAATCAGTAGTTAGACAAAATTAAGCTATGGTATGGGACAGAAGTAAAGCTAATTTCTGAAAGACATTACTGTTACACTTTTTCAATGGATGATGAAGCTGTACATAGGTGGTAAGAGACTGTCCTATGTCAGGAGCAAGACGTTCAGATGAAAGTTGGAGGAACAGTACACAGAATGAGGAAAAGGAAACGTGAAGGGTGGTGCAGAAGTGCAGGAGAGAGTAGCATCTCAAATCTGAACGGGTTCTCCAGCAGTCACTGTAGAATTCTAGATGAAACTGTCTAATTTCCCTCTGTTCCCCTGCCAAATGTTATCTCTGTTTCAGAGTGAAGATGTTATTAAATCTGAAAATGATGAGGCTGATGATATGCCAGAAGTTCAAGACACGGTGCAGTTTGTGCCAGGCAGTAAATTGCTTTGGAGAATAAATTGTAGACCACCAAACTCATCGCAGGTAACTGTTTCAATCAATCTGTGTGTTCCTGTTAGTAGTGACTCATCCCAGGGAACATGAGCGATGTTCAAAGGAAACCCTGTAGAAGTGTCTATCTGTAGCATGCTTATTGACACATCCTGGCAGTTCTTGCTGCAGCAGCAAAATTAAGCTACGGCAAGCTGTCTGCTTCATCCCTGTGCTGAAAGCATCACTCCTGTGGCAAAGCTGGGAGACAGAATGCATGATCTGCCTGCAGCTGCTTCAGGGTGGAGTCTGGGGTCGTCTGTTAGCCTGTCTGATCTGTCAAGATCTTAGCACCTGGAGTGCCTAAAGTATGGGTGCATGTTCCCTTCTGCTGACCCTGCCGTTGGGAGACAGGCTTAAAAATGTGCAGTAACTGAGCATCTGGCTATTAACTTAAATAGTTTCAAGCAGACTTTTTGGAAATTGCACAAACAGGTGCATGAAGACTGAGCTGTTGTCTTGAAAAAGCCCAGAATATTGTCCTCTGAAAGGAATGAATGAAAGGATGTCTGTTTTCCTAAGGAAAAATGACTTGTTTTTTTAGTTTTACGTATGGAATTATTATTTTTTTTTAAATCACTGTACTAAACATCAAAAGGAAAATGTATCTTGATCCTCTGCAGCAAAGACTGCATAAGAAATGACAGGTGTGATTTCCATTCCCTTCTGCCCTTCCTTGTTGCTCCTGCCTTCTCTCCACTTAAAAAATAAAAAAGGCAGTTTGGTATGCACCTCAACTTGCTTTCAGGGTAGCCAGTGGGAAAAGTTTTGACTCAATAATTTCTCTTGGAAGCTTTGTTGTGTCCATTCAGTACAGGAAATGTACTGCTGCTTTGCCAAAATAACCTGTATTTAATCTGCTTTTAAGATGTACAATTTCACCAGTTTTGCTGTGAGTCTCAATGAACTAGAGAAGGGCATGGAAGCAATATTAGCTCCCACCGACTGTCGGCTACGTCCAGATATCAGAAATATGGAAAACGGAAACATGGGTATGTGTTTGCTGGAGGAAATACTTAAACATTACTAAAATTGGAGGGGGGATGACCAAAGGGATACAGGAACGTTGTCTTCAGTTTCTCATTCCCAGAGCAGCCTTAGGTTTTTTTCCTTCTGTGCTAACAAGCACGCTTTTGAACAACGTGCAGCGTCTGTTTTCTCTTGAAATGCCTGGGAGAGCAAATGTGTCCAAGAGGGATCCCGAGACTGCTGTCCTGGGTTACAGTGTGTTTGCATGTTTGTTTACTCGGGGAAAACTGCCAGACCTGCTGTCTTGCTCTCACATTTGTCGGCAAGAGCACATGATGAAATAGTGGAAAAAGCACCCTTATTCGCATTGTAGATTAAATTCTTCCCTGGTGTCTGGGTGCAGCACTTCTGAAAGATAAAAGGCCATAATTGCAGTTTGTACTCTGTAGTCCCAACTTTTCTGAAATGACAGTTTTAGATTTGCTGCCTGCAGTTGTCATTGTGGAGTGAGATTGTGTACAGCGTATGGCTTCTCTTGTTTAAATGAGCTGTATTTTATTTCTCTGCAGTCTTTTCCATTTTTTTTTGTTTCAATTTTACTAAATGACCTATTCCTATTGAAATGTTTGCTAGATGTGGCTAGCAAAGAAAAAGAGAGACTAGAAGAGAAACAAAGAGCTGCTCGCAAGGAGCGTGCAAAAGATGAAGTGGAGTGGCAGACACGGTAAGGAGGAGGGAGTTGGGCATTTACTGCTTGGAATGGTGTGGTTTTGTTGCCTGAAATGTTTTTATTCAAGACAACATGTGTTTGATTTCTTTCATGACAGCACAATTTGTAGTGTCACTTAAAGCATTTGCTGGGTCAACATTTAAATAATGGCAATATAAATAAAAAGGCAAAATTGCTGATAATTTTGTCCTAGAGAAATTATTTTATAATAAAAATGCTGCAACCTGTCATAAGTAACTGGTGATGGTGGTTTTTTTTTGGTTGTTGCTTTTTTGTTGTTGTTCTAAAGCCTACAGAGGTCATCTTTTTTGTTAGAATCAATAAAAAGTTAAGTCTCATCTCTCCTTTCAACCAATTTCTGTCTAGCTTTTGGAAGTTGAGTAACATGTTGTGGCCCTCTAGGACCTTTCATTTTCAAACTTTGGACTTGTTGGCTTGGTTACTTCAGAAATTGCTTTTTTTGTTGCATATTTAAGTGACTTCTCAGTCATAGAGTGCATCGCAGCGACGCGTGATTTGGCATGTTTCTCTCAGAAGCCAGTGCTGTACAGTAGGGTGTACACTCAAGGCCAGCTGCTGCAGGTGTCTCCTTCAAAGGCAAGAACTCTGGGTTGCTCCCGTGATCTCATGGAATTCAGCATTCTGTTCCCTAAGCCTGGGGACCAGTTACACACTAATTCCAGTTAATGCCTTTGAAAATCTGTTTGAAAATGAAGGAAGTTTAATGCCTTATTTTTCATATTTGGAATATTTACAGAGGATTTTTTTTTCCCAGTAAGAAATACCAGTGTCCTTTAACAATGTTCTTGTGAAAGAAACAGTCATGTTTTTTTGTTTGGTTGTTTGCTTTTCTGCTCTTCTAACAGTTTGCCTCTTTTTATTATTTTTTTTACAGATGGTTTCATCAAGGCACTAACCCATACACTGGGACTTCAGATTGGCTGTACTCAGGTGGCTATTTTGATAGAAATTTCTCAGACTGTCCAGACATATACTGAAATTATGGAACCAATTGCTTATCTCATCTGGACATCACTAGATTTCATTCTAAGCCAGTTACTCTGGTTTTGTTAATAGCAAAAACCAGCTTTTCTAAGTAAATTTTAACAAAACATCTATCAGTCAACAATCGAGGATTTAATTATCACTAATGTTGGATTGCCAAATATTTAAATACTGTTGTGTTCTTCCCATAAGGCTGCACCTGAAATCATCATGTTTTCACTAATTTTAAAAGGGACCTTTGGTTCTTCATTTTTTTTCCCTCCTCATTTTTGTCAGGAAGGTATGCTGTATCTGGTAGAGCTCATAACATCCTTGAAAACTGTGTAACTTTAATAAAATAGAGATAATATCCTCTTTACTTAGTACAATAGTGAAGAATCTGAAGTCTTCTGAACTTGGAGCAGGGATGAAAAGTTAATATGGTACCAATGTGATAAAATCTAGTACTGTTCCCATGAAGAGATGCATGTGAAACTTTCATACGGTATGTAGCACTCTATGGGGATTGGAGCTCCTGGCCCCTCTCTCTCAATATGATTTAATAATTCAAAGACTTGGAGAAACAAGAAACAACTTTAGCTTCTCAAACTGTAGTTGTCTGTTACAGAGGCTTCACAATTTTTGGACACTGTGAGCATTAAACTGTATACCTGTGATAAAATTACATAAAAAATATATATGTTAAGAGAAGAGAAAGGTGCATTAAAAAATGTGTGCTTTTTCTGAAGTCAAATGCTGTTCTTAAAATAAGAGAAGCTTCAGAAGCAATTGTAGGAATGTAGAGGTGGTTACAATGTAAAATATATTGCTTGCTACCACTTGGAGGCTTAGATCTTCCGCACTACTTTTGGCAGCTTTGGCACTGTGTACGCTTCTAGACTAAACTTTTATTTGGAAGCACTTGGTATATATCTCCACACAGGTTCATGTTTCCAGGATGTTTTTGTTTGCATGTTTTTCTTTATTAGGTCATGTCTATTTTGTATGTTGTGAAAAAGCAGAATCAATTTAAAGCTGTGGCATAGTTATACCTTTTACATGTTTTCTGTGAGCACGTGATGTCATAAAAGTGGGATTTTTTTATTCCATATTGAAACATCGAAGCCACATAATATTGGACATAACTGAGCTACAGATCAATTACTGAACTGATGCATTCATTTTCTTTCAAAGTGGTTCACTTCTTGGGGGGGAGAGGGGGAAAAGAGGCTTGAAAAATTAGATCCAGTAATTAAAACTAATCCTACGGTTGCTTTTCTTTTATGAAAGCTTTTAATTGAGTAACTAGGCAAAAATGGAAAGTGGCTACACTACTGTTAGGTTTATGGTAAAATTCAGTAACTGCTGGTGTTAAACATCAGCACTTTGAGGAATTTGTGGAAGAATCAATCCAGCTGGTGCCTAAACACATTTGTGGTTTCATCCAAAGAGTAGATCGTTCTTCTATCCCAGCTACAGGATTAGAAAGCAAAAGGAAATGAACATACAGAGAAACATTTTTGTCTCAGTGTATGCAACTAATGATTGGATTAACCTTAAATTTGGGGGATTTCATTGTCTTCCTCACAGGAAAAATGGGAGAAATTGTAAAGTTCCCCAAAATTATAAGATTTCCAAAAAGGGCCGAATCTGAATGTGCTCATGGCAACTTTATTCTGTTGCCAGAAATCGTGCTTTGAGGTGATTGCAAGTTTTTCAAACACACGAGCTAGACATGGTAATAAGTTGCGGACAGTAAGTCTGTATTTGCTCCTAATAAATGCATAGACACTTTTAAAAAGACCTTGCTGATCTGTATGGGACAGCATAAAAACACTTTCATCCTTTTTATAAAAAATGGATTTTAATGACTGTTCCAAGCACTGTAATCCTCCTTGCAGACGCTCTGCAAGCTGACTGGGGAACCATTTATATTAGATGAGGATTGAAAAGATTCACAGTTTAAGCCAGTTTAACATCTTCCGGGAGCTTAAAACTTGCTTGAACTAAATAATATGTTTAAAGTTTGAGTCATGCTTCTAAAACAATACATATAAATAGAATTACCAGAATGGAAAGGAGTAATTGCTGAAGAAATATTCTGTTTTTAAGAAGTAATGTACAGGTTAGCATCTCTCTCCTCTAAGTTATAGTTCTAATTCAAAGACCTTAACCCTTTTCATTATGCAAAACAAGAGACAATTGTAACAACAGGTTTAATCAAAACTTCAGTATAGAATTTTCATGGAATTTAAAAGTGAACTGGAAAGTTTTTCTAAAATAAGAACACTTCTTTAGTTATGTCTTCACCCCTTTCTCCCCTTCTGTTAGTGTAGCGTTCTTAGTGAAATTTCAGATTGGTTCCAAGTCTGTTCTTTTAATTTATTGTTCTTCATCGAAAACATTAACAAAATATTTTCTCATTGCTGCCAAAAAAAATTATGCCTGGCTAGCCATGGGATGCCTAAACCACATTGTGATTGCTCTGAAAGTGAAAAAGTTTTATTTTAAATGCAGATCTCGCCTCAGTAGTTTACATGTCAAAACTTTAATAACTTTGCACCTTTTAAAAGAATGTCACTTTTATAACTTGATTAAACACTGTATATAAGATAAATGTGTTAGTATATGTTAATACGACTATGTAGAGAAACCATCTAGAAAGAGATTATAATAAATACTTAATTCCCTTGGGCCTCTAGGTGGTGAGAGAGAGGTTTTTGTGAAGCGAGACTTGCGTTCTAGGGCAAGAAAACTGTTGGAGATCGCTCTGGCTTTGCTGCTCGGCCACGGCCGCGTCCCTTTTTGTTACCACCGTGATGCTATCAGACAAAAGGCGATTTAAATCGCAGCTTTGGGCACCCACCGTGGAGTCCTGCAGGGGACCCGTGAGGTGAGGGGCGAGAGCAGCCCCAGTGGTGCGGGGCGATCTGTGGTGATTTGTGCCCGCCGTCCGCGGACGTGCCCAGGGCCGAGGGCTTTTGCTGAGTTGTGGTAGGAGCAAAAAAAATAACTTTGGTTGCTGTGTGGCTTCTGCACTCGTGTCTTTGAGGCGATGTCACGCTGCAGGGTGGGCGCAGCTTCTGCCAAACAACAGCCTCTTATGTAATTGTTGGCACCCAATTAATACAGAGGGGAAGTATATCCCCCAAATTAACCAGGAAAACAGAACTAAATGGCAGTATTTACTGCTGTTTAGTAGCTGAAACCCCTTTTCTCATCGATTTGAAACCTAATGGTGGAAGAAAAAAAAAAAAACTCTCCCGCGATTGCTCAGGTAACCGCCTCCCAGAGCTGTTACCACAGGCCTCAGCTTGGCCACGGAGCTGCCTGGCCCCGTGCACCCCACAGACGCTTCCTGAGTGGGCTTTATTTTTAATAAACGGCATTTTATTGGCTTTTATTTAACAGCTGTCGGCACACATCTGTCACACACGGCTCTGTTTCCAGACAGCTCCGCCCAGGGCCCTGCGGCCCCTCACAGGGGGGGCGGTTGTGGGGGGGAAGGGGGGGGGGGCGCCGCCATCTTCCCGCCGTGATGACACAGCAGGCGGGGGAGGGGCGGGCCGCCGGTTGAGTGACAGCCGCGCCGCCCAACCGCGGGGAGACGAGGGGGGGCCCGCCCCGCCCGGCTGTGGGCGGGCTTCCGGCGCGCGGGGCAGGAAGCGGCAGCGGCGCTGGGCCTGCGGGCGGCGGCGGCGGCAGGTACCGGGGGGGGGGAGAGGGGGGCCGGGCCCTGAGGGGCTCTGAGGCGGCTCCGGGCCCTGAGGGGCGGCCGCGGGGCTCGGCGGGGCCGGGCGGCCTCGTCCCGGGTCCCTGAGCGCTCCCCCCGTGCCCGCAGGATGTCCTCGGGCGCGCTGTTCCCCAGCCTGGTGCCGGGCTCCCGCGGCTCGTCCAGCAAGTACCTGGTGGAGTTCCGCGCCGGGAAGATGGCGCTGAAGGGCAGCACCGTGACGCCGGACAAGCGGAAAGGGCTGGTGTACATCCAGCAGACCGACGACTCCCTCATCCACTTCTGCTGGAAGGACCGCGCCTCGGGCACCGTGGAGGACGTGAGTGCGGGGCGCTGAGGGGCGGCCGCGGCCTGGCCTCGTCTCGGGGAGCTCCCCTGAGGCGCTCCGGGCTGAGAGGGGTCCTCTGGGGCCTGGTGGCACGGCTAAACCCGCGTTGGGACGGACGGGAGGAGGGCCGGGGGCGGCTGGAAGTATCATCCCTGCGTTCCCTAAACCGCCTGTTCCTCCCTCCCGCCGCCTCTTCCAGGATTTGATCATTTTCCCCGATGACTGTGAGTTCAAGAGGGTGCCGCAGTGCACTACCGGCCGCGTGTACGTATTGAAGTTCAAGGCGGGATCCAAGCGGCTCTTCTTCTGGATGCAGGTTTGTGGGAAGCAAACGGTAAGGGTCTGGGGACAAACTGCTGCCAGCTTGCCTTGTACCAAGAGCAGCTTCCTTGCAGGAACCGAAGACTGACAAGGACGAAGAGCACTGCCGCAAAGTGAACGAGTATCTCAACAATCCCCCAATGCCCGGTGCTTTGGGTGGAAACGCAAGCGGAGGCCACGAGCTATCGGCGTTAGGAGGTACAGTCTGTTCTGTGCCCTTCCGTGCGAGGCCCATGTTTAGAATTAGCACTTGTAGCTCCTAAGGGAGGCGTTCCTGCTGGCTTTGGAGGGTGAGCTGGGGACAATGTTAATGCCAGAAGTATAAACTTGCTTTTAGCAAAATAAACTGTGCTGTTGTAATAGGTGCAGGCTGAAAGTTAAGACTGCCAGAAGAAGGAGCTTGATTCCAGTAGATTCTCTGGAGTCTTACCTTTTTATGAAGCCGAGTTGCATTTATCTTTTATGAGCATCATGAATCAGTAAACACGTGAAACTGTTTTTTCCATACAGAATGTGATGCCAATTAATCTCCTGCTGTTTGAGCCGGAGTGCTGTGAAAAAAACCTCTGTGAATATGTTGTGTTTCAGAATGTTTTTGTTTTTAGGTGAGGGTGGCTTGCAAAGCCTTCTTGGAAACATGAGCCATAACCAGCTCATGCAGCTGATCGGACCAACGGGCTTAGGAGGACTTGGTAAAATGCTTTAATATCTTTATGCCAAAATGGTATTTTCTCCTGCCAGGTTAAATCTTACACCTGACGATATTTTCAAGTAGTGCTATTGATTTCAATAGCGCTTCTTTCATGTGAGAAAGCAGCGAGGCCCTGCCTCAAACGTGAGCTGTGGGGCAGAAAAAAAAAGGCAGGAAATGAGGGGTACCAAATCTAGATGGCACTCACCTTAGGGTGCTGTCTGCAAGCAGCGTAGGCTCTGCTCCTTGCTCTGCTGAATCTTCTGCCTTTTTTTTGTTGTTGTTCTTGTTTTTAAACCCCTTCCTCTCCCTCCTCAGTATTCACTGGAGCAGGAACTGAAAACCAGGGGCTCCTGGGTGAGCATCCCAGCTGTCCAGCTGTGGGCTCTTGCTCGTCTCTGATCCAGTGAATATTTGTGTGCAAAGCAGGGTTCGGGAGGAAGGTTGGAGCATACCCGCCCCGCAGCAATCTGTAGGCAGAAGAGGAAGGCTCAGCTTAGGGCTTTCTCTTCTGGGGAGAGCTCAAACCACTGCTCTGCTTTTTCTAAAGGGAGCGATATGGGCGCTGGAGTCACCGCAGCGGGGTCTTAACGCTGCCCGTGCTCCAAGGCCAGCAGAGCGTTTACTGAGAAATCAGACCCCGGAAGGCAAAGGAATACCCAGCAGGTGGCAATGACTGAGGTTCTGTGCTTAAGCTCCAAAGTCCATTTTTGTGGATCTAGCCGTAGTGTAATTAATTACAAGCTTTGGTTGCAAAGCTGGCGTTGGTGGGATGTTCAGATGCAAATCTAACGTTAGCGATGAAAGATTCTGACTTCCTAGGATGTGTCTGGGAAAGACCTTCTTGCTTCCTTCTTGAAGCTTCACATGACTCCTGAAACTTCCTTCCTCTTATTCTCAACACGTTTTTTCAGCAGCTCTTCCTTCTTTGCCTTTACATCTATCCGTAAGACAGCTTGACACGTAACTCGGAACCATCTGCTTGCCTCGGCAAACAGTGGTTGTGGTGAGTCCGTGCGGATCTCTTCCCTGGGTAGCATCTGGTTCTCTGACATCTGGTTTGCATCTCTCGGGACTTGGCTTTTATTGCAGCTCCTGGGTAAACTTTTCTGAGCAAAGCCAAGCGGAATAGAGTAGCACGTGGTGCGGCCTGCTTAGCTTTTTTCCCCCCGGTGTTGCTGCGGCTGTGGGAGCTGTGTGAGGGAGCACAACGCAGGCGCTGCGGGCTGGGTTCCACACTTCAGGAGTGGTCCTGCACAAAGCACGGAGCGCGCCAGGGCCGGCAGGTGGCTGGTGCTTGCTCTGACCGCCTGCGTTCCTCGGTTTGTTGATCGGGGTGCTCAGAGCGCTGCTGATCTGCCCTCCGTGCCTGCAGATAGGTCCCAGGAGTTGGACGGCGAATGCAGAGTAGAAAAGTGTCTGAGCAGGTTTGGTGCAAGAAGGCACCGAGTGGGAAGCGCGTGGTGAATGGAGCGTTTGGTGGTTATGGCTCAGAGGAATTGTAGGGGACAGTCGGTCACTGACAGCTCCGGTGCACCCGGGAGCTGAGCCTCTCCCCAGCTCTTCAGCTGGTGTTGGTGCTGCTGCAGTAATTCCCTGGTGGCGGGACATGGTGTGGGTGAAGGAGGCTCCGGGCTGAGTTCTTGGCGTATGACGGTTGGCTGAAGGTCGGGTGTTGGTTTCCTGCTGTGTTTCTCGATCGCTGTCCTGGGAGCACTTCAGTGCTGTGCGGGGTTGTTCTTCCTTGGCTCTGCCTGGGGGGTGTTTAAGGACTCATCTGCCTCTGCTGCTGCATCTCTGTGTTAGGTGTGAAGCTGCAAAAACTGCAGGTGTGGGGGGAGACAGCGGTGGTGCCTCAGAAGCTGCCTCTGCAGGCTTCTGCTGAGGGCCTTGGCTTTAAAGTGTAGGGACCAGTTGGGTTTTTGGAAGCTAGCAGATAAAGGGAGAGAGAGAGAGAGAGAGAGAGAGAGAGAGAGAGCTCTGTTCCAGTGATCACGCGTGTACGGCACGAACCGAAGTCATTTCATCCTTGTGTACATCCAGAAATCGAGTAATTCCTAAAATGTGCCAGTAAGGCAGGTTTCTAACGGGGATGCAAGCTCCGAAATCGAGAGCTGTTTATTTACGGAGCGGTGGGTGGGGGTTGGTCTGGGCTCTTTCACCCCCTCCTCCTTTATTTTAGCAATAAAGCCTTTCAGGTACAAGAGTGACCTCTCTGGACCAGAGAGGTGCAGGAAGCTTGAAAAAAACCAAATGTCTAAACCTGTTCTTCTCTTGTGTTTGCGGAAGGTGGGCTGGGTGCGCTGACAGGGCCTGGGCTGGCTAGTCTGCTTGGAAGTGGGGGACCCCCGACCAGCAGCTCGTCATCAAGGTAGGGCGCCCGTTTGGTCCCAGTCCGTAACATCTCCCTCATGTGAATCTGCTGCTTACGTGGGAGGAATCGTGGCCAAGGGAATGGAAAAATGACAGGAACTAAGACTGCTTATTACCTCACTAAAATGAGGATATTGATTTTTATTGTTTTTCGAAAAGAAGAGGCAGAACTGTTTTTGCAGGGAATTAACTGCACGCTAATTGTCTGTCCAGCTCTCGCAGCCAGTCAGCTGCTGTGACACCATCTTCCACGACTTCTTCTACACGCGTAACGCCTGCCCCGTCCGTTCCTGCGGCTGCCTCGGTGACCAGCCCGAGCCCCGTCCCAAGTTCGGGTAACGGAACCAGCTCGGCCACGAGCCCGACGCAGCCCATCCAGCTGAGTGACCTTCAGAACATTTTAGCTACCATGAACGTGCCGTCTGGAGCAGGAGGGCAGCAAGGTAACGGTGTTCTGGCCAGGCAGCTCTGGGATCCAGCGGTCCCTTGGAGCTGTTTTTCTGTCCTGTCCCGTTCCAAACGGGTTTGAAAGGTGTCTGAAATGTTTACACATTTATTTATTTAGAGTGCTGATCTTCTTGGCTGCTTCAGGAATCCTATTCTCACCCCAGAACCGAGAAGGGGAGGGAGGATGCCGGCAGTGTGCTAAATGCGTTTCAGTACTGCCCTGGAACATTTTGTTTACATGACAAGATGTGGGCTTTGTCCGCAGTCTAACAGCCAGCCGTTTTATTTTCTTCCTAGTTGACCTGGCAACTGTTCTGACTCCCGAGATAATGGCTCCCATTCTGGCCAACGCTGAAGTTCAGGAGCGGCTGATGCCTTACCTTCCCTCAGGGGAATCCCTGCCGCAGACTGCAGAAGAGATCCAGAACACCCTGACGTCTCCGCAGTTCCAGCAGGTAGCGGTCAGAGCGCCGCTCTCCTTCCCTCCTCCCTTGTGTGTCACAATTCAGCTTGCCCGGCTTTGGTCCCTGCCGCTGCTCAGAGCAGGAATTTGATCTGCGGTGGAAGGGAGGAGGGACACGAGTGCAGCACTACTTCATCCTGCCCATGGCCACCCAAGGGCAGATCACAAAGGGGTTTTTTGTTTGTTTTTTACTTTTGGATTTGAGTTTGACCTTTGCCATTGTTATGAGTGCTCTCTGGCAAATGACAGCAGAGGAGCAGCAAATTCACTGTTGCCTGTCAGAGTGGATTGCAAGCAGTCCCCTTAAAGTTCCGTCAGTAAAACAAGGACATAGAAGGGAAGAGATGCGAATGTTTATAGCACGACTTCCCTTTTCCGTCCTGAAACACCAGTGTTTAATTCCAGGACCGTCCGTTTGGACGTACCGCTCAGATTAAACCTGCTGTGTTACAGGCCAGCCTGGATTTACAGAGACTGAAATTTGTCAGTGTGCAAAATTCCATTGGCTAAAGAACGTTTTAGCTTAAACTGTGGCAAGTCTTGTGCAGACAGGACTTCAGAAATGGGGGCTGGTGTTCATCTGTGAATTGATGAGCGCACATCCTGCACCTAAGCTGGGCATCCACGTGCTGGGGTGCCAGGAGGTTCCGTCACTGTGACTGTTTCCTGCTCGGTCCAGCGCGGCTCATTAATTGGTGCTTACTGGCACGTCGTTGTTCAAGAACAAACGCTGCTCCTCGTTACAAAATACTCACAGGGGCTGTGGTGCGGAGGCATTTCCAAGCCTGGCCCCGGGGCAGTAGGTTGTTGGGTTGGGTTTTTTTGGTTTGTTTCTTGTAAAAAGGGTAGAGGCTGCTCCCAGGTGGGCCGTGTGGTCAGTGTCCGTAACAGGGGTTGGAAACGGCCGGGGACTGCTGGCCTCACTCGGTTATTGCATGTAGCCACAGACACGTGAGGAAGAAACATGATGCAAGCTTGTTTTTGATGCTCTTGACTCCTGTTCACAGGCATTGAGCATGTTCAGTGCTGCCTTAGCGTCAGGACAGCTCGGCCCACTAATGAGTCAGTTTGGCTTACCCGCAGAGGCAGTAGATGCAGCAAATAAAGGAGGTACGTACCGATGCTGTGGGGAACGTGACAAAGTGGTTGGGTTTGGTTCTTTATTTTTTTGTGTGTTTTTGTTGTTGTTCTTGTTTGTTTGCACTGCACATACACAGCCCTTGACTGCAGATGGCAATGATTCTGAGTAACTGTCAGAAGCTGACTCTTACACTGCTGGTCTTGGAATCAGAAGGCGAGTGGCTCGGGTGTTGTGCAGCAAAGCGCTGATGTCAGGCCTGGAGTTAGAGAACTCAGGGCTCTGCAGAGGATGTGCCGAGCAGCCTTCTGGTTGTTTTACTGAAAGGGCTACAGCTGACTGGAGATGTCAGGCAGCTTGGTTAGCAATACTTTTTTTGTGAGAGTCATTGATGAGTCAGCTGAAATAAGTTCAGAGCTAGAGCCTTCAGTACTGGGAAAGGGGGCAGTACCGCTTTTCCTTGGGGGATGTTCAGAATCTGTTCCATGATGGAAGTAAGGCAGTGCTTAGGCTGCCTGTGCACAACCTTAAACGGCCTGAATCCAGAAGTGCATGATATGGCAAATGGGTGTTAACGTTTCCTTCTCTGCTAATAGGCTCTCCCTGTTGAGCAATGGGTTGCGTTCCAACTACTGACACTTAACCTCATGCAGGCAATGAATTCTGTCCCAGAAAATGCAAAATTAAATAACTAATGTATTTAACTTCTAGATGTAGAAGCGTTTGCCAAAGCAATGCAGAACAGTGTGAAGTCAGACCAAAAGGAAGGAGACGCTAAGGACAAGAAAGATGAAGAGGAAGATATGAGTTTAGATTAAGTTATTTGCTCTTCCTTACAGATATCCTAGATACTAACTTAAGCAACTGCAGTAGGATTACTAACTTCATATTATGCTTATATAAATCTACAAATAAAGGAATTTTCTTTATCTGCCATACTGTTCTTGTTTTCTCAGTCCGTTTGACATGCACTTCAGCTGTACGTGCTTAAGTACTGCTTGTGGTAATTACCAAGAGGGCATCCTTGTTGTGCTGCTTCCTGAGGGGGGGACTCTCCTATTCCATTAGTCTCGTTCTTTGTCTTCACCAGGAAATTGAAAGAGAATAACATAAAACTTTATTTGACTCCAAAGTATGTACCAGTGATTTACAAAGACCATCTTTAATACTACAACTTAAAAACAGGTCGTAATTACATTTAAGATGGACATGTTAAAAACCCATTTTACAATATTTACCCCTCATAAAAAACAATATGATATAAGTTATAAGTCCATTTCAGAAGCAAGATTTTGTCCCCAGGTGGCTAGATATATACACACACACAAATATATAAATGAGGTGTAAGTGCACGAGTGAACTAGGTGTCTCGGGAGAAAAGGGGTGGTTTTTCAAGTGAAGCCTGCACTGTAACAGGAGTGAGTTAGGCTGACTGGGAGAAGACAGCTGGTGGCAGGGGAGGTGATGGCAAAGTGACATCGCAGCTCCAGACAGAGGTAACCTTTCTGTAGTACTTCCCTTTCAAGCAACAGGTTCTTGCTTCGTACAACAGGACTTTGGTCAGTGTTAGCAAAGAGCTGAATGGAACTGCAAAGCGCTCGGTGGTGGTGATGTCCTGCTTGCCCTCAGCAGTTCTTCCAGCCTATTCCTTTTCCTTTTTTAAAAAATTTAGTCTTATAAATTAATGCGATAGGCAGATGCTAATTCTGAGCAGAATTTTGTCCAAGGTCCCCCCTTGCAGAGCTCTTTATTTGCGTAGCGGCAGCAGGTGAACCGAGCCTGACCTTGGGGGCAGGGTTAACTGCGGCCTTGCTTAGAAAAACACAGAAGTGACGGAATTAATCCAGTTTATCCTAATTGCATTGTAAAACAGAAACTGCCTTCAGCAGAAGACAGCCTGTGACTGTTACTAACTGCCTCAATGTTCTGTGACCTAACCCTACATGCGGTGTGAGGGTGGGGTGAAGGGAACAGGGTTCGGGACACGATGCACAGCTGCTGTGTGCTTCAGGCCACGTTCGGCAGGGGACAGCTGCTCTTAACGTGAGTGTGTCAGCACGAGTCCTGTTGCAGATGCTTGACCACTGGGGAAGGAGTCGGACCTGTCTCCATATCCTGCTCCAACTTTTTGGTTATATTTGTGAAAGATGCCTCTAAAGTGCCCCCTTCTCTCCACCTTCCTCCCCTGCCCACCTTCCCCGTGGATTCGTGGCCCCTCCGTGGTTTTGGCCCCAGACTGGTGCCTGTAGGCTTGTGCTGCAGTCGCTGCAGGTCAGGTACGTTTGGCCACGGTTAATCGTAACGAGGAGGTGACGGCGGGGGCCCAGGGAGCAGTGCGGTGTCTGTCGGTCAGGCTGTACGCTGAGGTGCACTTACTTACAGCACGGGGCAACCCCTAAGGCCAACAGAGCCCCTGATGGTCCCGGTCTGCAGCAGGTTCACGGGGCTCTGGTTGAGCCGCAGATTCCTTACACAGCCCACGTAATGAGGGAGGGGAGGTAACGATGGCACTGTGCTGGCCTGGTCTGTTGCTGCTGGAGGAACAAATAAAACCAAGCATTAGTGTGGCTAGTAACAGGGCAGGGGGTTCGGTACATTTTCTTTGCAAGAGCAGTAGTATCAATTTGGGGAATTTTGTTCTGCAGTGCATCTTTCCCCACTCACCTGGCTGCCCTCCCAAGTAGAAGGTCGCCCTTGTGCTGGGTGCAGGAGGCTGGCTGGGCCCCATTGTGTATTTTCGTTCCGTGTCCACGTCGAGCTGGATTCCGTTTTTCCATTTGGTAACTTAGAAAGAAATCCAAGACAGTCAGTGCTGCTTCCTCCCCTGGAGAACACGGCCACCGCCACCCCCTGGCACAGGCCAGTGCTGGAGCACAACAAAACTGGGCTGGGCAGAGGCCCTGGCGTGGTGCTTGAGAAACGCCCGGGGTCAGGACAGCCTCCCCCGAGCCTGCCTTGTGGCACCGCAGCCGTCCATGAAGCGGGGCGTTTTCCTGCAGGGAACAGAGCTGCCCTCTCCCAGCAGGGGCTGTGACCCCCACCCCAGAAAGGCCCCGATGCAAAACCTCAGCACTCACCTGATGGCAAATGCATTAAAGGCTGAGCCCAGACAGGTGGGGCTCCTGCTCAGGCACCTGCAGGCTTTGAACCGAACGGAGCCCTTTAGCCCCGAGCCTTTCACCCCCAGCGGGATGGAGCCGAGCCTGGCACTGGCCTGGCAGTGTCACGGGGCAGCCCTGGCCTTGCCGGTGGCTCTGTGACCTGGTAACCACCTCGTCCCTCGGGCTCACCAGGTCTGACAGCACTAACGAGACCGGGCAAGGGCTCTAATTAAGAAATCACTTAATGGCAGCTACAATCTACAATTAACCACACACAGGTGGGAGCTGGGGTTTAAATACCGAGGAGGGGGCCTGGGCTCCTCCACCTCATAGGTGTGAGCAGAGCAGCAGGAGGGGAGCAGCACCCCGGAGCTGAGTGCTGTCACCTCACCTGTGATGGTGTGCCACTGCCCGTCACAGAGAGATGGGCACGTCAATGATGTGTGGAACTCATCAGTCCCCGTGTTCGCTCTCACGGTGACCTAGCACAGGAGACAAAACCATCAGAGCTCGCTGAACTGAGCGTGGTGGGCAGGAGATGCCTCTGAAAACCCGGGGGGAAGCCGCCCTTCCCGCTACCTTCGTCTCCTCCATGTACAGCAGGAGATGGTGGCTTCTTCTTGTGCCAATGTGGAAGATGAGCCCAGAGGCACTGCGGGGACGGACCTCCAGTGACACCTCCAAGTCCTGCTCGGTTGCCACTGCATCAGCTAAAAATGAAATGCTGCTGGTGAGAAGGGGACAGGGGACCTCCTAGAGGCACATCCCTCCCAGAGCCACGGGAACCAGCCCGGGCTGCTGTGGGGTACCTAGGCTGATGGACCCGCCCTCTGCAGCAAAGAAGACCCCGCTCTCCAGAGCACCCTCATAGCATGGCGTCACCCCAAAGGTGTGTGAGGGGGCACCCAGGGGCTTTCCATCCAGCTGCGGGTTCCTCAGGCAGCCATCAAAGCTGGAGGCTGATGTGTCCTGCAGAGAGAGGCCGTGAGAGTGAGTGCAGAGGGGCCAAATACAGCAGGCACGGGGCCATACCACGGGACCGAGAACTGGCAGAGGTGGTGTGATGCCACGGGACCACCGAGCCCTTACCGGCACGTGAGCCTTGGCTTTCCCAGCTGGGATCCCCCCCACGTACAAGGGGCTCTGGGCCACGAAGAGCCCTGCGGTGGCCACTGCAGCATCCTGGGCTCGCAGCCCATCGATGACCAGCTGGGCTCGGTGCTGGTCTCTGCCGAAGAAGACCTGCAAGGACCAAAGGTCAGTGCCAGGGCTGGGGGCTTCCTGGGGTGGGAGGAACCCCAGAACCGTGCTTGGAGAAGGGGGAGGCTGGCTCAGAGGTTCAGCCAGCCCTGGCTACAGCTTTGCTGTCCCTTTTTCTGTCCTATCTGATGGTGGGAGTCCCACATGCAATTAGGAAGTGATGCCCAGAACAGGGTTGTGGCAGCAGGGAGGCAGTGTGACACGTTTCAGCGAGGTCGTGCCAAAACCCAGCCCTCTGCTTACCGTGTGCCACCGCCGGTCCCGGTACTTGTCTTTGCTGCGGATGCGCAGGCGGCGCCTGCCAACGTCCACCACGAAGACGAAGCGCCCGTTGGAGACAAAGAGAGCCATGTAGGTGCCCCGCTTGCCCGCCACGTAGAAGAGCAGCCCGTTGGAGGAGTTCAGCCTCACCTCCAGGGAGAAGTGGGACCTGCAGGGACAGGGGGGTGATGGGAGCACCCTGCCTGCCCACAGCTGCAAGGAGCCACCGCTCTCCGAGCGATGGTTCTTGGGGCTGAGTGTGCGTTGGGTGGAGGAGTGAGCCTCACCTCTGGCTGAAGGAGGCCGGGATCTCCTCAAACTCCCAGCGGCTGCTCGGGGTGCCCCCAAAGCGGAAGGTGCCCTCAGCTGCATGGGGCAGCTGGCAGAGCCCCTCCTGGTTATGGCGGCGGTCCTTTGAGACGAGCTTGCCTGGTACCTACACGAGTTGCACCAAGGAATGCAGTGAGGGGAGCACCCCTGCGAGTGCTGCAGGGCAGAGGTGCACAGGAAGGGGGCGATGGTGGTGTTTGGAGAGGATGGGGGAAGGACATGGAGAGGTGTGACAGCAGCTGGTACCTTGGGCTTCCTTCTGTCCTTCTTCAGGGCAACTCTGAGCTGCTGTGGCTGCTCTCCCCAGGGACAGCTCATGGTGACGTTGATGCTCTCCACGTTCTGTTGCAGGTCCACCACCATCTGTGGCTCTGACCTCCTACGTGCAGGGAGAAAGAGTTCCTGTTACTGGGCCAGCCAGGAGGCGGGACAGGGCTGAATCTGTGCAAATACACTTACCTCTTGACAAAGACGTTCCCGATGCAGCCGGTGAGGTTGCTGAGGGCACCTGGCTCCGGTGAGCCCCCGAGCTGGAAGAGCATCCGTCCATCCTGCCGTCGCTGCCGCCGGCTGGGCCTGGCGCCTGCCGTGGTGTCCTGCAGCTCGTCATCCACGTACAGCCGCACCCTGGCAGGGAGGAGTGGTGAGGGCTGAGCACGTCCCCCTGGCAGCTGGCCCCTCGGGCCCCACGCACCGCCAGGACACGTACCCACGGGTGTCACTGTAGAAGGCCACGTAGTGGGCCCGGCCATCTGCGTAGGCGTTTTCAGTGGTGATTTTGGTTTCCAGCAGGTTCAAGGCCAGCTGGCCCCTCCGGAGGGACACCTGGCACGTCCCCTCCTGCAGAAAGCATCACGCCGTTACAGAAGGCACAAGGGCCCATTTAACCACAACCCTCTAAGAGCTCCCGGTGGAGATTTCACTGTGGATTCACTCCTTGACTCCACCAAAATCCCTCCCTTTCCCAAGGAGGAGCATTGCTATCTCCAGAGCAGGAGTTAACGTTTCTGCCCCACTCCCAGGGTAACTGGGGGGACAGCAGGTGCCCACCTGGGTAGCGTGGTGGTAGAGCAGCCCCTCGTGCTGACTCGTCTGGAAGCTGAAGCCACTGTAGAAGTCCCGCAGCCCTGGCACCTCCTTCAGGGCCAGGGTCAGGTAGCCATGGCCGTGGACACTGACTGAGCGAGCCACCTGCAAGGGACGCCAAGGAAGAGAGGTGAGAGCCAGGCCCAGCACTGCAGGTGTGCTGGGAAGAGGAGCAAGGCACCCAGGTTCTCGCTCGGTCTGCCTGGTGCTATGGCTAAGCACGTGGAGCACCTTGCCCTGCCCCCCTGCACCGAGGGGCCGTGGGTTTTTTGCACCTTTCTGCAAGGACAGGAGATGGGGCCTGTCCCAGGGGTCCCGCGATCCTTTCCCCAGCTTCCAGAACATCATGCTTACCAGAAGGTCTGAGGTGCACCCGTAGCTCACGCCAACGGTGTTCATGCGCTTCAGGTCAACGTATTTGCCAAGAGCCTTCAAGCCCTTCATGCAGCCCCGGATGGGCCCTCCCGTGGGGAAGAGTGCTTTCAAGCTGCAGGAGAAGCAGACGGCATTACGGGACAGCCCTGGGGGGGTTCTGTGGCCCTGCAGCCCCTCAGAGCACTTGGGCCCACAATGGCCTGGCACATCTTCAGTGTCTCATGCACAACGCTGTTTCATAGCGCCCAGCTTGGCCAAGGAGGGCTCATGACACCCATCAGCACCTCATTCCTCAAGCCCATGGTGATGGGCAGGATGAGGAACCTTCCCTGCAGAGTTCCAGCAGCCCTGGCTGTGGCTGGGGAAGGGCCAGGGCCACCCCCAAAGACTACAGAGATGAATATCTGGGCTGGACACACCTTGGGGGTAGCAAAGCTGGGGGCACACCGCCCAGGTAGTAGGAGACCGCATTCTCCAGGGAGTTCTCTTGCTCCACCATGAAGATGGTGAGGCGCTCCAGCCGCACCAGGATGCGCTTCTTGTTGTTCATTTTGAGCAGGAAGATCTGGATCTGCAGACAGAGGAGAAAAACAACCTGCCAGTCCGGGACAATTGATCCATCACAGAGGACAGCACAAGGTGACCAGTTCACATCTTGAAGCAAGGAACACCCCAAAGGGAGGTACGGAGTCAGCAGGCTTCAAACCTTCTCCCAAAACCAGGGGTCAGATGCCCCGCTTGCCCTCTGGATGAAGAGCCAGCCCCCCACACGAGCCATGCACCCACCGCTCTCCCTTACCGCTTTGTTCGTGGTGCTGCTGACGGTGAGGGAGGACGAGTTGCTGCTGGGTTTTGCCATCTCCAGGCCAGTGCTGAAGTCGTAGTAAAGCACCAGCTTCCCGTCCCGGATGGCCAGACACAGGAACTGACCCTAGAGGAGGTAGGTCAGACACTCAGCCCCGTGCCGTGGTGCACAGCCCAATGTGCCTCTCAGCACCGTCAGAAGCAGGTCCCGGTGCCTCAACCCATCACCGTGGCAACGAGGAGGGATGCAGGAGCAAGGAGCAGCCCTGTGCAGGGGGCACAGGGATGGCACTGCAAGGTGGAAATGCTCCTCACAGCACTGACTGCCAGTGAACCCTGGCCTAGCTCAAAAGCTCTGGGAGCTTGGGGGAGGCTCTCCGGCACCAGACAAGTGACTGCCTTGGCTGTGAGGTCTGCGTCCAGCCCTCTTGTGGCTTTTAGCACAAGTGCAGAAATACTGCTCCAAGCAGCACTCTGCCACTTTCCAAGCCCTCTCCTCCCGATTGCCCCAGCCCACTCGCGGAGGTGTGGAGGCTCCCTAGAGGAGCGGGCACCTGCCTGATTCTCCAGGAAGAAGAGGATGCCATTGTAGGAGACAACCCGGATCTCCTGCTCGAAGCGTTTGGTTGTACCGAACTGGCTCTCAAACTTGATCTCTGCATACCCGGTACCATCAAAGTAGGAGCCATCGGTCAGCCAGGGATCTCCTGTGGACTTGGACCTGACCCATGCAAGAAGAGAAACAAGGCGTCACTCCAAAGCCAACTGCCACGCTCTGGGGCAGCCAAGGGTCAGGGTAAGCCCCTGGGACAGGACCTGCCCTGGCCGTGGTGCCTTACCTCGCACAGGGCTTCTCAGCGGTGGTGTCCAACTGGAAGGTGTGCTGGAAGTTGTACAGGCTCACCACCTCCTCGTTCAGCGTGTCCAGCTCCAGGCACCCACGGTAGTTGGGATAACGCAGAGTGGGAGGGGGCTGGGAACGGAACCAGGTAAGGCAAGTTTGATCCTGGTTTCCCCACCATATCAAGGGCTCTCCCCCCAGAGAAGCTCCAAAGATACTGCTGATAGCTCCTAGGAAACCGTGCCTCCCTCCCTGCTGCCTGTCTCACCGTGAAGCTGGTGGGGTAGCCGCCCACGTAGAAGACCACGTTGTGCGGGTCGAGGTTGAGCAGCCCCTGTTCCCCCTTGGCCACGCTGTCTCCCTTGGTCTCGTGCACCGTCTGCCTTTCCACAATCACGGACATTTGCCCGTACTGCAGTATCCTGTGGCAGGGAGGGATGGTCAAGGTAAGTGGAGATTCCCAAAGACAAGCCAACCCTGCCTTCCCTGAGCAAAGGGCCTCCCCATGCAGCTCAGCCAAAAAGGGGTGCACCCCCCCCCCACCAGGAAACCCCATAGCAGCAGTGCATCGAAAGGAGTCAGCGCTCCTGTTATCAGTGCTGCCACCAGGCTGAAGGGACTCCCACGAGGAGCATCGTCATCTTTCACCTTTCCTTTCGTGAAGGCACCCCCAGACCTTCTGAGATGCGGCAAAGTAACTTCCCTGCCATTTTTTTTAAGTTGATCATTTATAAATGGTGTGGAATCCACAGCACCTCTGCGAGCCTGAGGCCTGCCTGGGTTTGGGCAGAGCACCACTGTGCACGTGCACTGCGGGGACAGGCTCCCCCTGAGGTCCCTCAGGACATGTCCCATCAGTCTCCTACCGGTTAATGCTGATGGTGGCGAACTGCTCTCCGATCTCCTCATCGACGGTTAGGGAAGCTGGCTCCTCGTTACCCAGTTTGTAGACCCACTGCACTTTGCGGTCCTTGAGCACGATACCCAGGTAGTCTCCAGTGGCCTGAATGCGGGGAGAGACAGGGCCACGTGCTGGCAATCAGGATGCACAGGAGTGCACCAAGCGATGCTCTCCCTGATGCACCGGAGCTGGGGGAACAGCAGGGCATGTGGAGAAAAGCGCCTGGTTCCCCAGGTGCTGAGGGCTGCACCAAGGGCATGATGTCCAGGCAGGATCCCCCACTGACACTGCAACCTGCCTGGGCTCCCGCTGCCCCCCTCCTGCCCCTGCAGTCCCATCTCACCTCCCGGCTGCCCAGGTACAACACGAACCGCCCCTCTTCTCCCCCATCCTGCCGTCGCTGCCGGCTCCTGGGCTCAGGATTTTGGATGTAGAACTTGAGGGATGTGTAGGCTGCCAAATCCTGCAGGTTGCTGGGCATCCGGACCTGCACGCCTGAGCTGCCGTTGAACTTCATGGGTACTTTCACCTGGAGGGAAAGAAATCCAACCGCAAAGGGCTGAAACCACTGCTGCTACCTCCTGTCCACAACCACTCTGTCAAGTCCACTTTCGGGGGTCTTCCCTTGAAAAAGCAGCCGTGCCTGGTAGCCCCAGAGCTCTTCTAGCTCCCTCTCCCATTTACATACCACCCTCAGGTAAGGCCTCGTTCACCCCAAGCCCCTCGCCCCCCGTGCACAGCCCTCACCTTGCTGGCGGCATTCCTCGCCTGTGTGATGAGCTGCCGGATCCGCACGATGTTCTCTGACACAGTGGCATTCTTGTTCCTCCTGTTCTCCAGGCTGCTCAGCGTCCCCAGCAGGAGTGGGATGGTGCTTTCCAGGCTGGACGCTGGAATTAGAGAGGAGCCAGTGTCACAGCTCCTGAAAGCAGTCTCTCTGGGGACGGATCTGTCCAGGTACGGGCTCGCACCAGACTCAGCCCCAGTAGCCAAGCAGGATGAGCACTCACCGGATTTCTTGGCGTCTTGGACTGCTCGGTTCAGGTCTTCGTTTCGAAGGCCTCCGTACTTGTCCTTCCACTCATCCAGGTTCTTCCTCATGGTGCTCAGGGAATCTTCCACTCTTGAAGCTGTTTCGTTGGCCTCTGTTGCTGCTGCTTTGGCTTTCTGGATCGCTTCTTTTGTGTCCTCTGGAAAGACAGGAGGAAAATCTCTGAGATGGCCAGGAGAGGAGAGGAAGCACTCGGCTCACAGCCTGGACTTGAGAATGGAGGCAGAGAGCAGCAGTGCCCACCCAGGACAAACCTTGGTCCCTTCCCAGCATGTCTTGCACAGACTGCAGCTGGTTCAACAGCTGCTCCTTTTTCGTGCGGAGGTCGGCCAGCTTGCCCTTCGCTGTCTGCAGAGTGCCTTTAATAGCTGCAATTAAAGAAAGGTATTAACACGTACTCTGCATGTTGGGTCTCGGCCCAGCCCAAAGGACACTGTGATCTGCTACGTCGGCCCAAAGCCTCCATCCTGCAAGGAGTTTCTCTCACCTCCATTGAGTTTTCTCTGCTCTCTCATCACAGACTCCTCAAGGTTGCTGCTGTTCCTCTTCAGCTCTTTAGAGATAGCCCCGAGATTTTCTGATACGACATTCTGTAAAACAAACAGGTGCTGCCTGGGAGTCTCGAAGAGGAATTCAAGTCTCTGCTCCTGACCACCCTCAAAAAATGCTCATTTGGGCAACTGCAGTGGGGTGTCCTATGGGGTGTGATAGGGAGACCCCAACCCCCAGAGACCAGCCCTGACCTCGGCAGATCTTGTGTTCTCTGACAAAGAACAAAGTGCTGAAGTCTCTGAGGGGGCAGAAGACCACTACGTGTGGGCGTGAAAAGCTGCAGGACCATTGAAGGAATTTGGCTTTTGCTTGTCTGCACAGCACGTACCATCAAAGCCTCGCCAGCTGCCTCGTCGGCATCGTGGGCTGCTCGCTCAGCTTTTTTCACAGCTTCAATGATGCTGGCATAGGCGTTGGAGGCATCAATTGCCCTCTGGATAAAGCCATCTTGGTTTGTGCCCTGGATAATGCTGTGTTGGAAGACAAAGCTGTCAAGCCTGTGGAGCTAAAGCCTTGGAGGCAACACCCCACTGCTCCCCTGCCGCAACGTAGGGGCTGTGGTTTCCCATCCCTAACCCTCATAAGTGAAGGTTGGGTTGGGTGGTGACTGACCAAGAAGCAGGACCAGGGAGCTGGGTGGATGTCTCACCTGGACAGGTTCTTGGCGAGCTCGCTCAGGAGCCGGGCATGCTCCTCCGCCTGCTCCACGATGGGGATCTTGCTGCTGGCTGGGGAGAACTTCTTGACCCGCTCTGTCAGGGGCAGCTTCGCTCCATCCAGCAGTGCCGCCAGCTTCTCGTACGCCTGCAAGGACATGTGTCACTCCCGAGGGCTGCCCCACTGTGCTCTGCTCATGCCAAAGCAACTCCATCACTCACCTCCTTTGCGCTCTCCATCTTCTGTAGGAAGTTGGAGACCTGGGCCAGGGAGTCCTCAGCCATCCTCAGGGTCTCCTGCACCAGCCCATACTGCTTCTGGAGCTCACGGCTCTTTTGCTGGACACAGAGATGTTGAGTTAGGAATGAGTGGGACCAGGGCAGGAACCCCTCACTGCTGGGCAGAACGGGTACATCTGGTGAAGGTCTACCTGACTCTCCTCCAGGTTGTTGCGGTTCAGGCTGTTCAAGTCCTCTGTCTGCCTGGTCTTGTTCACAGCCTCGTTGAGGGCATCGCGGAGATCCATCAGCTGGGAGCTGTGCTGTGCCAGACGGTCCTGGATGCTGCTCACCAGGTCCTGGTTGGCCTCCCAGTGGGAATGAAACTCATTCTTCACCCGATGCAACACTGGGAATGCAGGAGGTGAGAACCGTCACTAACCCATCCTCCTGTGTTAAAGGGCTCTTTCTGTGCTTGGCTGTGGAAAAGTCTGATTCTGGTCTCACTTTGCTGGTATCAAGACCTGAAGTGACTATCCTCCCTGCCTTCCTCTTTCAGCCTGGATAGCATAGAATCTCATCCAATATTATCTAAAGATCTCCAGTGCTGCTGAGAGGGATAGGATCTCTTTCAGAAAGATGCTCAGCCATGCCCATAAGGCTCCATATGATGGAGAATCTCTACCTGAGTCCCATTCCACTGCTTGATTACTCTCACTGCATGCACTTATTTCTAGTAAGAGACAGTTTATAATTCCATCTGCCAGCTGCTAAATTATGTTTTGCCACTGTCTGCTAATCAGAAGCACTCAACTCCCTGCAATAGCTGGTCTGCCTGGTAGGCAGCAGAGCTTTGCATGGGAGCACAATGTGACCCCTTGTTCCTGCCAGGGAAGCCCTCGGGATGGCAGGGCTGCCAGTTATTATTCTGAACCACTCTCTTGGGACAGTGAAGAAACACAAGGTGACTCATTCCCATCCACATGTGATGTCTGTATGATAAATGCTAACTCCTGCTTCTAAGTGTTGTCATTTTTGGTCGTCTGCCCAGTCTACCTGAACTACCCAGTATAATCTGCTTTAAAATTCATTTTGAGGGGAAAAAAACGTAAGTGATCCCATTGGAGTACCACAGAGGACCCATAAATTACTGTAAAACTTGTTAGGGGTGTCTGTTTTAATAACCACACCCTCCAAACATGACTAAGATGTGTAGCGTCTGCAAGGGCTCCAAACCAGGCTGTCAGGAACAACCCAACCAAGCAGGGTCTGCACAGCTCTGTCCCGTGTTGCTAAGCTGGACTCACGCTTCTGAGCTTCCTCATGCTCGCGCCTTGCCAGCTCTTCTTGGCTGCCCAGATTCCGCTCCTTCATCTCCCTCAGCATCCTCTCCACCTCAGCCATCTTCTGCCGAAACTCCTCAGTGGAGGTGGTACTGGCGTTTGCCGCACCAAACTTGGCCATCTGCCGCACCAAGTCTGCAGAGAAACCCAGTTCTGTTAGTGTCAACAGATCCCGGTCCCTTCGCCACCCTCTGAGACCTTCATCTCTCACATCACCCTCACCAAAATGCAGCCGGCCCTTGTTCAGTACTCAGGCACCCAACCTGCAAGATTACACAGGTGTATTGCCATGTTTCTGGCTTGTTGACCACTACCGCTAATACACGCTACGTCCCGAGCACCTTCTTGTGATTTTGCCTCCTCTTCTTGATCCAGTCCCTGTTTTGCTATATCTCTTCCGAAGCAACAGTTTTATACGTTTTAATAAAATTTGTGCAAGTTTCACGTATTTTTTCCAAAGATGGCATTCGGTCAGACAGCTGGGACTCACAATGACCTCTGGTCTACCTAAACAGCCACGGGTCTGGGAGGATCTCCACTACATTTGCATTTCCCCTTCTTTTTTTCCATGGCCCTTTCTAAGCGATGCAGTACTCTGCTGTTTGCAAAGCAAAATTCCCAGCAGGAAAAACCCACAAAGCAGGGATGCTTCTTTACCTACCTCCAATGCTTTTCTGAATACTCTGGATATCCAGCAGGAGTTGCTCCCCTCTCTGGTAAGTCTCTCTCGTGTTCTCCTCTAAATGGTTTGCTTTTCTGTGAGTCATTGTCATCTAAAACACAAAACACTGACTTAGCTCAAGTGTAAGTTATGTTTAACATGACCCACCTGAGGGTATGATGTTTCCAAAAAACACACAAGGCTGGGAATACGCAGCTTTTGAGCTCCCTGGAGTCACATTTCCTGCAACGGCTACCTGGTGCTGCGCTCCTGTGATATGTTATGGATGGTCTTATCTACTGCCTTACAGGAGCACAAGTGAGAAGCGAAGCTCCTGGTGCAATAGGTTCTGGATCCTGAAATGGTTCTAAGACCACAGAGGACATCTCTGTCCTGCGCTCTTGCTCTTGACACAGGAAAAGGTTTAGAAACCAGCGCTAGGCCCACATGGGTCCTGACCAGGGAACAAGAGGAGGTACAGGCCTGCAGTTCAGCCGTTTAAAGCACGGACATCCGTATACACTGAGGCAGACATTTGTCCATGCAGCTGCTCAAGGGACACCCAAAAGTCTCACGTGGAGACTTTTCCCTCTCCCTTAGATTAAAAGCAGAGAGATTATAAATTAAATCAAATTCTTCTCAGTTTATAAATTCTCTGCAGACACGGGTAGTGTTTCTAGACTGTACCGACTGCACCTTGCAAAATGTGTGCAGTACTGAGGCCTCCAGGGATAACTACAACAAAGAGGGTGTATTTGTTTGCTGATGGGCATGGCTTCTCCCTGCCATAGGGATACACCCAGGGCAGGCTTGGACACTTATGTTCACTCCTTTATGCTACTTCTGTAACTAACATTTTATTATATTTATTTTTACCGGTTAAATATGGAACTCCTCCAAAAGCAAGTGTTAAACCAAGAAGTAGCCATCGATATCACAAGAAGTTTAACAGCCCTTTAAGGGAGCAACGCAGGTAATGTAACTCGGGCACCTGAGCGAGACATCCCGACATCCACAGCTGGGCTGAGCAGGAGATCCATCCTGCCAAAACTAGGTTCCTCACAGCCTTCAAAGCCCTCATTTTAAATAAAGGGGGGGGGACTCTTGCTCTGTAAGGGGAGGGAGACGGAGAAATATCCTACTTTGTGCTGCAGTGCATTCAAGTCCTGTGTGAGGTCCGTGTTCTCATCCTCCAGCTCATCAGCCCTTTGCCTGACCTTGCTCATGGCTCTCTGGTACTCACGCAGCTGGTTCTGGAAAAAAAAAGATCTGAAATTAGGCCAGCATGCCAGCAAACACAGGTAAAAAACAGCATTATACCTTGCACGCACAGCGATAGCTGCCATAGTACTGTTGAGGCCATGGAGGCGAGCCCAGGCGATGGAGCTGGCGTTGAGGTTGACCAGCTGGTTGCGGATGGAGGGCAAGGACATCTCGATGCTCTGCAGATCCTCCAGCAGAAGCAGGACACAGCTATCGCACACTGCCAGGGGAATGCAGCAGTCAGCACGGGGCCCTCTCTCAGGTCTTCCCACAGCTTTTTCCCCAGCACTGCAGGACACAGACCTTCACACCTCATGCTGTCCGGGCCGTTCGCCACCGGGATCTCGTAGTCGTGCATGCAGACGTCGCACTGCTTCCCCGTCAGCCCGTTGGAGCAGGTGCATTCCCCGGTGCGCGGGTCACAGGAGCCCCCTCTGCACTCACACTCTGCCAAGTTTAAGAACAGGGAAAAGGCCTGTGTCATCACTTTGTGCTGTTGCCACCCCTCCACGTGAGGGACCCAGCACCTGGGCAGCAGGACTCACTTCTGCAGCCCCTCTCGCTGAAGCCCCAGTAGCCGGGGGCGCACTGCTGGCAGCGCAGGCCGCTGACACCGGGCAGGCAGCTGCACTGTCCTGTCTGCACGTGGCAGCTGCTCCCCACAGCACCGACGTCGCAGTCGCACCTCTGGCAGCCGGAGCATCCCTCGAAGCCATAGTACCCCTCCTAGGGAAAAGCAGGTCGGTGGGTACCCCGTTCAGAAAGGGCAGGCGTGCCTGCACAGCCACTGTCACGGCACGCAGGTGGCTCTCACCTCGCAGCGGTCACAGTGCTGGCCTGTCACCCCAGCCTTGCAGAAGCACTGGCCAGTCTGTGGATGGCATGAGTCAGTCCCGCAAGGCGAACAGTTGCACTCTGCCAGGGAAAAGATACACCCAGTTATATGCTGAACTGAAGAGACTGGTCAGCTACCCCCAGACCTCCTTCTTCCTGACGGGGAACCCCATTACTGACTACCACAGAGCCTCTCTCTTCTTGGACCTGCTCCAGCTGACAACTTATGCCCATTACCCTCGCCCAGGACAGCTCCTCTTTTGTGAGCTGCCGCTCCCCTGAGGGAGCTGAGCGGTGCTGGGAGTGGGCTGTGCACACCCACGCTCCCGGGGAAGCGCCAGCACCGCTGCTGCAGTAGCTGCTTGGAGCAAGACTGTTCCAGCCTGGGTGCGGCTTGGCAGTCTACAGACAGTTTTGGAGGTTATGGAGTTGTGCTGGAGGGGACATTTTTAGAGCTGTTTTTTTTCTTTATCATCATCTTTAGAGGCTGCCTGTCCTGGCACGTGTGTATCTGAGTGCATGACTCATCCAGGCAATGAGCAGCTCATCCAAGGCTCTTGACATGTCAGAGGTCTGTCTCTCCACCTTCTCCCCACAGCGCTTGCTGCCTGCCCCACTCACGCGTGCAGTTCTTGGCTGTCACTGCATCCCCATAGAAGCCAGGGGCGCAGACCTCGCACCGTGCACCGGCTGTGTGGTGCATGCACCCCATGCAGGCACCCGTCAGGGAGTCGCAGCTGCTGAAGAGCATGTTGGGATCCGTGTTCCTGCTGCAGTCGCAGGGCTGGCACGAACTGCCAATCACCAAGGGATTGCCGTAGTATCCTGGGGCACACCTGGAGAAATACAGCAAGTTACAACACAGCCAGGGCACCG
Source organism: Oxyura jamaicensis (assembly GCF_011077185.1). NCBI lineage: Eukaryota > Metazoa > Chordata > Aves > Anseriformes > Anatidae > Oxyura > Oxyura jamaicensis. The sequence goes on from NC_048912.1 coordinate 12,495,585, forward strand.
GGGGGATCCTCAGAGCTCTTGCTGGCACCACACATCAGTCTTGAGCAATTATAACCGAGGGCATCCAACACCTGCAAGTGATGCAGCCCTCTGGGATCTCAAAGCACTTTGCGTTTTCCCTTAGGGTACCCCAGAAAGGTGCCTTTATCACAGGCTGCAAGTTAAGGCAAAGCCCAGCTAAGTAATGCAGCCCCAGTAACACAATCAGCAGTAAAGACAACCATGGGGTAGCTGCAGGCTGAAAGGGACTGAAAGAATTCCTGCCAGAGCAAATCACACTGGGGGCAAGGCTAACTGTTCCCTCTGCAGTTTCTACTAGAACTTTTCTTCTGCCACAGCACGGGACTAGCGTGGCTGTGGCCCCAGAAACACGGGTGCCATCACCCTTACCGCTCACAGTTGGGTCCAGCGTAGCCCGGCTTGCAGAGGCACTGCATGTTGGAGCCCTTGCGGACACAACCGACAGCGAAACTGAAACGACAAGGGGTGAACAGGAAGGTGCAGGCACCTCACTGACGTGGTGCCAGGGGGGCTCAATTTTTTGGTTTGGACTGCTGGGACCTCAGGTAAGAGAGTGGGTTTGGGGCCATGGACAAGGCTCACTCCCCAGCACCAAAGCAGTGCCCTGACACGGGCCAGCCTGGTTCCCAGAAGTTAAACGGGGGGGGGCAAACAGGCAATCGCATTCAAGGGTGCTCACTTGTTGGAGGCAACGGAAAGAGGACACGGACATCCGACACACTGCAGGGACCCTTCAGCAGAGTGGCTGCTCACGTAGCCGTCCTTGCACTTCTCGCAGTGGTCTCCCTCTGTGTTGTGCTGGCAGTTCTGCAAGGACAAGGCAGGCTGAGGGCTCAGCACTGACAGCAGGAAACAGTGGCTCACACAGACAATTCCCCACCAGGTATCTGGATGCTTTGGTCCCTCCCCTTTCCTACAACTGTTTTTCACACGAAGCTGACCCTGAGTGGGACCACCCCTGAAATGGCACGTGCAGCAAATGCTCTGATTCAAGCGTGGTCCCACTGACGCAGTTTGCACGTGAAGAGCTTTTTTAATCACACACTACAGATCTTCCAAGTCCAAAATACCATGCTGGTTCACTGTTTACTTACAAGGCATATCCCAGATCCTGGCAGGCACTGATCTGAGTGGCCATTGCAATGACATGGGATGCATTTTCCCAAAAATAGCCCCTTGGTGTCCCTGTAGTAACCTGGAGCACATTCCTGAGGAGAGAGGAGAAGACAGAGATGTGAAAAACAGCCTGACAAAGCAGAGACTGATTTAGTTTCCATGACAGAATTTCCACAGGGCTGTATAGACAGGGAAGAGATTAAAAGCAACAACAAAATTTTTTCCATGCAGCTCTTTTCTGTTCCTCATCAGTAGGAGATAATTGCACAGGCATTAGGACCTACTCCAAGATACTGCAAAAACTTGATTTTGGTCTTCAACACCCGAACAATTTCCCCATCGCGCCTTTTCCAAGAGGCCAGATGCAGCTAATTCATGTCTCCCAAGTGCTGTGGTGGAAGGGAAGCTGTGAGCAGGCTGGTGCGGAGGAGCTTGGGAGATGTTGTTCCTTCCTCAGACAATCTGAGCTGCGATTAAAACTAAAGCCCTCAGGGGTCAACGATCCAAGCCCCATGGACTGCCACCTGCACCAAGCATGACGGGTGTCTGAGGCCCCAAATGGTGACTGCTCAACTACTCTCTGCCTGGAATTGTGCGTGCCCTTTTGCTCCTACCTGGCAGGAGTCCCCCTGGTAGTTAGCTGGGCAAAAGCACAACTCCACGTTGCTGGCTTGGATGCCTGTAGCTGTATCTGTTGCAATCTCCAGGACCACACGGCGCAGGGACACAGATGAGGAGAGCTGGGAGAAGAGTGCCCGTATTTGCAGCTGCTCCAGGTTTGCCAGCACCATCATGAGCTCCTCTCTTGACACAGGGTTGTGCGTCTCCGTGTGCCTGAAGTTACCCTAGTGGGAGAAGACCTGACATTACTGGCAGAAAGCAGAAGCCCTTATTTTGTTCCGGGCACTCGGACATCCAGCCTAACCTTCACTTCCCTGGTGTGGGGATGTCTCCCCTTTGCACAGGTAAAACGGTTCCTGGATTTTCACAGCCAGTTCAGCAACAAAAATAGTGAATTCAAAGCAATCCTCCCTTCTGCCTCCATGCTAGTCTTGTCCTTTCAGTAGCATCTGAGCACTTGGTACGTGTGTGTGCAAACTCACCTCCACCAGCTGCAGTTGACCTTCATGTACCCCCCCTGGGGATGGGTAGGAGCCTTCCAGAAACATGATGCTCATCTGATTTCCCTGGGAACAGCAAGGAAAGTGTCAGTCACCACCTCATCCTGCTCACATTAGTAGTAGCCACCAGAGAATTTCTCGGGCTGCACCTTCAGGATCACGTCGGGGCGGGACTCCATCGGAATGAAAACGTCGCCCCTCCGGGGGTCGGAGTGAAGCTCGTAGCGCAGGTGGCCACCGTAAGAGGAAACCTAAGGGAGAGACAAATCTCCTATGTTGCTGCAAGTCCACACCAGGACCTGAGCCAGAGATGTATGTGCTCAAACATGAGTGAGCCGTGCCTGCATGCTTGTGGGCACGCTGCCGGCATGCATGTTGGTGGGGTCAGCGATGTGTCTGGCTGCTGGTCCCGCTGTCACTGTGTTCTTACCCGGTCCCCGAGGTAGGAGCTGGGCGCAACCCAGTAGAGCTCCTGATAGGCATCTGGGAGATTCTTGAGATCAGCACGGACGAGCTGCTCCCGCAGGCTCAGGGATGTTGGCACTTCCTGGCGGTCACTGCTCAGCAAGAGCCACCCGTTCATGTCGATGAACTGTGGGGAAAGAACAACTGTACGTGTTTTCCTGGGAGCCCCCACTGTGCCCTGGTGGAGCTGCAGAACGTATTTGGACACTGACACTTTTCAGTACAGCTGAAAGGATGCCAGGAGGGTCACAACCTCCCGTGCATCTTGATGAAGCCACTGGAAAGCTGAGCACCAGCCCCACGTGGCACAACCCTGCTATGCCTTTCCACCCTACGAGGCCCCAGGGACCAGAAGAAGGGGCTGAAAGTGGGAGATGGGCACAGTAAGACAAAGATAACCTTCCTCACAGCCTGTCTTCCAGAGGGTTAAGATCAGTGCGGGATGGAGACCCCAGGGCAGCAGAGAGCCAGGCAGATGGGAACACAGCTCATCTGTGAGCTCTGGCAGCTCCCTTACCTCGGCTCGGTACTTCTCAGCGCTGCGGCAGCGATCGGTTGCACCGAAGCAGAAACACTTGGTGCAACCCTTGGGGTTACTGGCGTCCAAAGAAAACGTCCCCAGGCGGCACTGGTCACACCTCGGGCCCTCCACATTTTCCTGGAAGACAAACAAAGCTCAACAGCGTCAGCAGCTCCTTGCTAGGCCTTCCTAGAGGACAGAGGCTGTATGAGTGGCTCAGAGTGCCTGACTCCCCAGCAACTGCCTGGTGAGTGAGCCCTTGCAGCCAGGAAAAATAGGGAAAAGAAGCTTTTCAGGGTATTCTGGACCAGCTACTCCTTGAGTCTGGCTCCCTCTTGGCCCACTAGACTCCTGTAGCCCCCCCCAGCTGAACATATTGCTAGAGCAAGGAGACAAGCCGAGCAGAAACGCACCACGTCAAAGTGCCGGAGGACTGACCTTGCAGTGACACTGCCCCGTGACCGGATCACACGTGCTTGCTTCAGTGCCAGCTGGGTGGCAGTCGCAGCGCTGGCAGTTGGGGTAGTGGTAGTAGCCGGGGGCACAGAGGTCGCACTGTCGCCCTATGACATTGGGCTTGCACCTGGACAGGACACAAGAGATGCAGCATTAGGAACCTCAGCCTTACACTGATGTATGAAGATCAGATGGGTTTTCAGAGCTTCCTCCATGCTGGCAGGGACACTGCTGACAAGGATTTCCCCATCCTGCCTGTTTCTTCCCTGCAGCCTGCCAACATGTCTAGTCACTCCCCCAGGGACCGGAGATGCTGCCAGGTGTGCCCTGGACAGGGACAGGGCTCCCTCACCTGCACTGCCCGCTGTCCACATCGCAGCCCGGCTCTGTCAGCTCCTGCACGCCCGGCCGAGAGCAATTGCAGTCCTCACACCCGATGAGGGGGTGGCAGCCAAAGGTCTGGGGCTCACAGACAACGCATTCTGGCTTCAGGGTGTGCGGAGGGCAGATGCACTGCCCCGTCACTTCGTCACAGAGACGCGTCCCACAGTCACAGGCTGGAAGAGGCAGAAAGAAGCTGTGTTTGTGAGGGCAAGACCCTGGCAGCCCAAGGCCAAACGGCCAGAGCAGGAGACAGGACAACTTACGCCTGCAGTTGGGGAAGCCCCAGTAGCCGGTGGCACAGCGGGAGCACTCTCGCCCGATGACATTGGACTTGCAGGGACACTGCCCGCCGAAGGGCTCACACTGGCTGCCCCGTGCCCCGGCCTCATGGCACTGGCAGGGCTGCGCCCCGTTGTTGTAGAAGAGGGACAGCGAGATGGCGGAGTCGCGGCAAAACCTCGACGATGTGCTGGGACTGCAGGGGGAGGCAGGAGGAGTCACTGTGGCGTGCTCTCCCAACCTCCTCACCACCCCAAAATCCATCAGGATTGCCCACAGAGACACTGAACTGGTGGGATGGAGAGCCCTGTGACACTGAGATCGCCCAAACACCCCTGGGTTTGGTCAGTAGATAATGAAAGCATTAACCAGAGCCCTCCCCCGGCACACACAGTGCCTGAAAAGGGAACAGGTTGTGGCTTCCTGAGGAGCATGCAGCCCTTGTACAGCACAGCAGCAGCCCAAAGCCAAAGGTCTCACTTGATGTAGAAGCTGTTAATGCCACAGCTACTGATGAAGTCATAGGACTTGTCCAGGGGTTCCTCCTGCAGGTACTGAGAACTGTAGCTGTCTTCTGGCACCACAAGGATGTAATCCTGCAGCAAGGACAAGATGGGTGAGTCTTAGCTGAGCTGGACAGGTGTGAATCCTGCCCACAGTTCTGCGCCACTAACACTGGAGATTAAAACTTTCTAAGGCTGTTCAGAAACTGAGGATGGTGGGAAACATTCTTATGGTGACACAGTTGCAAAAATCCCCAAGCCCTGCTTGAGCCTGGTCCAGCATGCCAAGGGGCTTCCCAGAGTGAGACTCACCAGCCACAGCTGCTTGCCCTGTGGCACTCGAACAACCACAGTCAGATCATTATCAGTAACATCCAGGATGATCTGGTCCTCAGAAACTACCAGGCTCCGGCACCCATAGCCATGGGGACAGAAAGTTGCATTGGTCTGACCTGAAAAAACAACGAAGATATTGGTCTCACATTTCCCTTGCAGACCCCACCATACCCTGCCAGTTTGAAAGAGCTGAGAGTCAGTGTTACTTCGTGCTTGCATTCCTCAGAGAACCCAGTTATTGTCTAGCATGAAGAACTTTCTGGGGCGCCTCTTACAGCGCTGCTGCCTATCAGCAGTTTTCCCCAGGCCTCTGCTCATCTCACCTTGCCAGATGCGCCCCCCGTTGATTAACACTTCCACAGGGAAGGTGGGATGGTTGGGCTGGTAGTAGTGCAGGATGAAGGCATAGCGTCCCAGGTTCTGAATCCGGCTGTTAAACACAACGGCATCCTGGCCCCAAACGTGAGAAAAGAGAGGGAAGAAATAAATAAATAAAATAAAATCTGCACTTACACCTGCTTTTCATTTTTTATTATTGCAGACTTCTGCTCCTACTGCACAGCTGTCAGGCAACAGTCAGACTTTTGGTTAATCAGCCTCCCATTCCTCCACACTCCCCTTTCTAACCGTACCACCTGCAAAGCTGTTCCTGGGAGTCCAGAAAACCAAGCAGGGCAGGAGGGAGGTGAGAACTCAATGGGAATTACAGGTTCAGGGACAAATTTAAAGTCCTGGTTAAATTCTGAAAAGTCCAATTGCTAAATTGATAAAGCTACTGAATAAATAATGAAAACTGCATGCCCCAGCTGTCCAGTGTTACAGCACCACCACGACAGCCCACCCCATGCCCACGCTGCTACCTGGGGCTGTTGCAGGAGAATGACTTTTGTGGTGGGGTCCACAGCTGTGGGAGGCCGAGGTGCAGGCTCCAGTGGGACCCCGGCTGGAGCCACGTGGACTGCCTGAGCCAGGGGGACATCAGAGGCAATGGGCAGAGCCTGCCCCCCCTCCAAAATGATTGACTGGGAAAGCTTCAGAAACCTTGAGGGAATGCACGAACTGCTGCAAAAGAAGAGCACGGGATGTTAGGAGACAAAGGCTTTGGGGGATCACAGAACTGTAGGTCAAATAGATCCTGTAGATCCTGGCAGAAAAAGCACACCCTCTAACACCTTTAGGATGAGGATGCCTGCTGCAGGAGAGCTTTCTACTGGGACCTGGGGCTCTGGGACACAGGCTCAGCAGGAAGGACAGAAATTTTGCAAAGGTTAATTCCTGTGCAAATATTTGTTTAGGGCAGTGTTAAGAATTTGGATTCAGTGAATGTCCCTTGCCACATGTGAGGAAGCACAGGAAAGCCTATCCATGATGACAGCTGAGGAGCTGCCCCAGGAGGCAATGTGGTGTTTAGGGAAAGGAGCAGCTGCCTGACTTCCAGTCCTTACTCCGTCACTGCCTGCTTGGTGGCCATGGATGAGGAGCTTCACCGCAGCCTCCTGTGCCACAGATTTCTTTCTCCCGTGTCAAGAATTTCAGAGGGTAACAGCCACTTTCACACTAAATCCTGAGGGATTCTGTTACCTGTTGGATGAGAACGTGCCATGGACGCTGATGCAATGCACCTTTGGCTCAACGAACTCCATGGTGAACCGAGCAGCGGGTATGAGGTACACCTTGTGCTGCAGGCCATGAAAAGGAGAGAAGCTTGGTTACACAACAGCCTCTGTCACTGCGAGTCCACAGCAGCTTTGGAGTCCACCATCAGCATTCTAAACACCCCCCTCATCAGCCAGGTTAGCCAATGCACAGCAGGCTGCACCCTGCTTACTGCCCCTCCTTCCCTGGTACAAGCCCTAAGGTGTTTAGGAGCTCCATGTATTTATGGGTTTCTTCATCCTCAGCAAAGCAACCACGAATGCCTCCAGGTAAAATGGGAAGAGGCACTGTCACATTGCTCAGAGCTTCCTCTGCAAAGAGCAGCTTCTTCTCACCATCTGCTCCCAAACCCACGTCTCCTGATCTACTTCAAAACACTGCTGAGCACACTCTCCACCTTGGACTGCTCATGACTCGGATGGAGATCTAGTGTCCAGTCCAGTTAGGAGCAGAAAGCCCTTCTACGGACTAGGTGCTGCTCCTGCCTCTCCTTGCAACCTGCAAACAGAGCTGCCCTCCCAGGGAGCCTTACCAGGAAGAAGTCAGCCAGATCAGCGATGAACCGAATTGTGGCCTCCGAGGTAAGTTCAAAAGTTGCCAAGCGGCTCTGGGAATCTACAGCAATCCCTCGGCAAAGGAAACTGTGAGACAAACACAGATTTTGAGGCCAGCCTTGAGCAGGGTCACTATCTATTTCTTGTCTTGCCAGCTACATGTCCTGAAGGCATTTATACAAAGTCCCTGTAAATCTTTTGATGCCTTTTCTGGCAAGTCATAAGAGTGAAGTTTCCCAAGGACAGCCCAGACATTTGTTTCCTATTGCAAAGGTTGCAGTCTGAAATCAGACACTTCTATTGTAAGGGACAGGGTTTGACCTGCACCATCAGCTCCAACAAACCCGCCCGTGGGCCATTCCCTAACTCAGGGCCCCTAACCACGTACCCAGCTGTAAAGGGGAGCAATACATCTCTTGGCAGAGGTACTACAGGACTCCACCGGCACAGGTAGCGTGCCAGGGATACCATGTAGTTCCCAGGGACAGCCAGTCACTAAAATTGTGTCCAACTAGACTGAGTTTAGAGGTACACAGCTTAGACACACAATGCTGCAGCATTCTTTGTTTATGTGATAAAGCAGAAAAAGCTCGACTGAGGGAGTCTGTCCTCACCACGTCACAGGAGGTTGAAACCTTTCTCTGTCTCAGAGCAGACCATACCTGTAGACACACGGGTAGAAGGTGAACGTGCCCTGCTGCATGGCCAAGTGTGGCGAGCTGACAGCAACGCCGACTGCCTGCAAAGCATTGGTGTTGGCGTACTCCACCAGCAGCACGTATTGTCCGGGCTGAGCAACAGGCAGCGACAGCTGGACTTCCACCTGGAGGACAGAGAGACAGCTGAAGGGGGTCTCCTGTCCCACTCCCCATAGCGAGTGCATGCAGGATGCCTGTGCTGCAAACCAGCCTCCTCTGCACAGCCCATGCACACGCTGGAGTTTGCACCCCACGGCTGTTTGCACCTCTCATGCGAGGAGATATGTCACGGCACTCATTTGTGGTATTTCAAGTGATGCTGATTCAAAAGGTGTTCACAGCTTTACTCCTCAAATCAATCTCCCCCTGTCCCTGTGGGGCAGTTACTGCTGAATGACTCAGGACAGAACGACCCATATTCAAAGGCACGTGCTGCTTGTTTGCTCGGGGAGATTTGTTCCAGATTTACACCTTGAGGTTTGTCTTTCTGTGTTCACCTGTCTGCAGAGTATCGTCACTCTGCTACCTGCATGCTGTAGACTCTCAGGGAACTCTGGGGGTACAAGGAGAGACTGAGGGGACAAAATGACAATTCTTACCAAGTACCACCGTGTCCTTGTAAGCCCTTTGCAAGCAAGACACTGCTTTTGGGTGTCTTTTGCAACAGGACATGCAAGTGCAGATGGGTGCAGAGCCCTTCTGGCCACCTGCCTGGGTGTATGGAAAGCGCAAACAGTGGGCGCAGAGGTGGCTGCCACAGTACTTGTGCAAGGAGTGAAGCAGAAGTGCTACTCACATCGCTGCCGCTGCATGTCGCCATCCAGGGATGGAAAAGCGTGAGCTGCTCCGTGGGACACGCTCTGGGTAACCGGTTATCCAGCCTGCACACCGCGTCCACCCCTGACACAGCAGGGAAGCCATCCACAGACAGGTACTTGTACAAGAGGCAGCTAAAAGCATTGAGAAAGAATTGGGAAAGTACTGCTGTTAGATCAAGGTTGTAAGAGTCAAGAGCACCCATGTGACAGGATCCCAGCAAGGTCTGAAGAAGGCTTTGGTCAATGTGAGGGCTCCACTGCCCAAAGGAGCATCTCGGGTTAGTGTGCAGCAAGACAGCGTGTATTATAGGACCACCACGGGCAGTAACAACAAAAAGCTTCTCCCCTTGCAATATTCTTAATACTGGTGGCATCTGCTACTGGTGGAGGGGACAACTGATGTCCAGAATCCAAGCAGCCTTCCTGCCAACATGGACAGAGAGGTCCTGGGCACTGGGAATGCATCCCAGCATAGGGAGGGGGCTATGGTCTTACTGTGAGAGTTAGGTATCCAGGGTCCATAAGAAGACATTGACTGTGCCGTGGATAAGGTGACCTGTGCACTGGCTTTCTGTGCCAGTGCAGGCCCAGCAGATGTTATCAACCATGGCAAATACTCCACAAACCAGTTTTACTGCATCCAGACCCTCGCAGAACATGGACTGTGTGCATTTCTTAACCTCACACCAAGAGAAGCTAGAGAGTAGGTCTCACACAGCACAAAGACGTGGGGATTCTTACTTCTGGGTAGCTTGTTCTGGGGCTGGCTGGTATGTACACGGCTCCGTGACCTTTAGCTGCAGGATTGGAGCTTCGTAGTATGAGCTGGGTAGCAAAACCAGATAGTCCTAGGAAAAGAAATAGGAGAGTTAGTTCTCTTTGGGACACTTGCCCTCGGGGAGCTGCTGAAGTTCCCCGTGGTGGATGGGGTGCAGGGACTGGTCCTTACCAGCAGCACACCCTCTGCTTCAACAACCAGAGACCAGGTGTTGGGGTTGAGTACGAATGGCTCCCCAAAGCTGTTCTGGGGGACGGTGACAAAGGCTGGCTCTGTGCTGGGAGCAAAGACAATCTGCTTGGTCTGCTCTGTACCTGGAGTGGGAGGGACAAGAGGCTGTGAAGGCACTGGGGGGGAGATAGGAAACCTGGGGCTGCAAATCAGAGGTTACGCTCAGGGGAGCGGCTCTGTAATGCAGCAGGAGGACCCGGCCTCCTGCTCTTTTGGTGCTGCTGTAGCAGACACCACAATCCCACACCGACCCATAACAGAGGCATCCACTCTAAATCTACTCAGTAGCTTAATGGGAGAAAAAAAAAAAAAAAAAAAAAAAAAGAGAATCTCTGCAATCCTTAATGATAATCCGATAATCCACGGCTCTCACTGTGTGCTCTGCCTCCCCGGACTGCAAAGCACAGAGTATTGCATTCCAAACAGCAGTTTGCCTGCTGGAGAAGGAAGTCCTCTGTGAAGAATTTATTCCGAGACAGACAAAAAGAATTGCCCACGTACACTTGTCCTTAGGGATATTCTCACCCCAGCTCCATGGGCAAGCTACCTGCCTTCCGGCAAGCTCTCAGGCCCCCAGTCTGTGCTCATGCCTTTCTTGCCAGCAATAGACTCTCTGTGCCTGAGATTTAGACGTTGATTTTAACTGACAGAACAGAAGAGATTTAAGGCCTGATCCTGCTGCAGTTGAACAGCTCCGTGGCTCAGCTGACACATTTCCATTTCTGTAACCTTTGAATTCATTAACTTTGGATGCAACAACGAAACAGCGCCTAGGAGCAGCCTGCCTGCCTGCCTAACAGTCTCAGGAGGTTTTGAAGCACATGATGAGGAACGATTCACTGAGTATGGCTGCATGGGGAGCAGACGAGATGAAGAAGGGGAGAATGTCACTCTGACTATCCTAGTATGGTACATGGACATCAAGGCATAGTGCAGAGGGTCAGAAGCTATAGCAAGGACTTGTGCTGCTGCTGGGATAAGGCAGTCTCTTCTCCCATGTGCTAGGTCTGCAACACGCCTGGCACCAGCTGAGGCCAAGCCCTCACTTTCTCAGATGGGAAGCAAAGGTGAGGATGCAAGGAATGAAGAGATTTCTTCCCTCAACAGGCAACGGGGCAGATTTCCTGAGCAGCTGAAGTTTGACTTCCCTTTGACTGGATGCACAACTCAAACTGAGATGGGTTGTGAAGGTGGGGTGGGACAAACTGGTCAGTAGATTATACACTTGGAAAAGGCTTCCCTTTTGCAGGCCATATCTTCTCACTTATCTTCGTCAAGCAGGGAGAGATAAAACGGTCCAATTTGTCCTTTCAGTGTCTTTCCAAGCCTTTAAAGTCCTTTACCATTTGAAGCCCATTCTAACCAGTTGGCATTTCTGGAGCTGGTTCGTCCTACCAGGGAAGCTGCCCTCCTAGATCCCACTGCTGCTGTATCGGTCTGGCAGTTTGCCTTCAGCACTAGAAAAATCAAGTGTTGCTTTTGAGCAAGGAGGGAAACACATCATAAGGCAAATGAACTCTGCTGCTGCATAGGAATGATTAAACACTTCCAGACCTTTGGTCAGATCCTGAAGCATGAGTGTGGCTCATGCTTCTCTGGGCTTTCTGCTGTGTAGTATGGCTATAAAAATAACCAGCTATTTTTTTCCCTCAAAAAAAGGTAGAAAAATAATATCTTAGCATTTCAAACCTTGCATATGATATCAAAGGCAAAACATCTTCTATGTCAATTCAAGACAGAGGACAGAACTTCACACTGCCAAATCAGTTAGCTGATGGCAACAGCCTTGTACAGCAGGACAATGTCACTGCAGAGTTGTCAGAGGGGTAAAAACAATCAGCCAGCTGTGCCCTAGGGCACTTGCATGGCTTCAGCTCTGTCCCCATGCAAGCTTGCTCACACTGATTCCCAGAATAATCGATTTGCAGGTCTTTAGGCTTGTTCAGCCATCTTTTGGTGTCTCGTCTTCCTCTCCAGCAGCTCATGTCTTGACAAGAAACTAACTACCAGAGTGCATAGCTTGTATAACACATGCAATTCCCAGGCACTTCCAAAGCTTGCACTCTTTGAAGCCAGCAGCCTGGCTTGGGAGAAGCACAAGGCAAGGACAGGCCTGCCACATGAGGGCATCTGTGAAATAAATCTATATCCAGCAGCCAAAGTTTGGATCCAACTCCCATCACTTGGCCCATTCTGGTTTTGTAGAAATTCAGCTCAGTTCTGCCTGGGGCACTGAGGTGATTCTGAGTCTTGCTGGAGAGACCGTACCTAGCTGTGCAGCAGCCTTACCGCACAACAGCCTGGCTGGTAACTGTCCTCAACGCGCAGCCCCAGGACTGGGGAGCAGCTTGCTACTGCTTTGTTAAATAAGGGGGGCTGCAGGCTGAAATCAGCCTTTGAGTTGGAAAGGCAGGACTAATGGGATAAAGCCACATGGAACTGTCTTCTGGAAAGGATGATGCAGAAGGTAGCCTGGGATGGGGAGGAGGTGGCGATGGTGCAGGGGAGCAGAGCAGTCTGGGATCCTTACCTCTCCTTCGTGGCTGATAAGCTGTAATTTTGCCATACACAGTGGCCCCTCCTGAATTAATATACCTCAGGATGACATGGAACAGATAGAGCTCTGCCTCCTTCACGTCTACAGTGACTCTGATTTTATTCTGCAAAAAGCAAAAAAGCACACGGGGCACACGTCACTGGGAGGCCAGCTCCTGGCCACTCACCCACGCTGCGGGAGAGCCTGACCCGCCTGCCTACCTGCCTGCCTGCCTGCCTCTCTTCCCCCTCCCTTGCTATCCCAGGGCACGGCACTGGCCGGCCCTCTGGGATGGGTACGCTTGGGATGGGCACGCTTAGGATGGGCACACCTGGGACAGGAGAAGGGGCGGAGGAGTAGTGTCGCAGTGTGGGATGCTCTGAGTTAGTCTAGAAGCGAAAAATGCACTTACAGTTGTCACAAACATTAAACTTTCCTTCCTCAACGACCGAGACCCTCCCTTCCACACTGGCGGGCCCCCGGCTGACGTAGCGGAAGACGAGGCGGAAGAGGTCGGGGGAAGTCACATTGAGAGTCACCACTACCTTGGGCTGGTGGAGAGAGAAAGGGGAGAGAAGCAGAGCACACCTTCAATTACCTCCACCGCCGACAGCCACCAGCCTAAGCGCAGCCGCTCGGCTCACTGCTCCCAAAGCGACATGCCACAGCGCAAGGAGAAGACAAGCACATCGGCCCTGCCTCACCACGCTGTCCCCTTCCACGGCCACCCGTGGAGGGAACAAGCTGCCTGCAGGAAGCGGGTGGAGAGGCTCCATCCACACGGGAAAGATTCTCTGGCACAGCGGGGTCATTCAGCAGTCCTGGGGCACACGCCGTGCCAGAGGAGAGGGGTTTTAAGAAGTTCTTGTTTTTCTTATCTGCGTATTGCTTCTGGGCTTTGTGACATAACCAGCTGGCAGGGACCAAACGCTGAAGCTCCTGGTTCCTGTGCTTACAGGTCTCTGCCCAGATGCCTACAGAGAAGGCTACAAATGGAGCTGGTGCCTCATCCCCAGAAACCCGCAGCACTATGAACTAGTGGTGACAAGGCAATGTGCCACCGAGGGCCGTGTCAGCCCTCCGCCTGTCTGAACGCTGTTTGGGAAGATACCAGTTAAGTAGATGCTTCATCCTACTCATTTTAAAGAGATCTGAGCACCTGCTTAATTACCCTTCTGCCTAAAGAGCGAAGCAGGGGATGTGCCTGGGGAGACTCCCTGAAGCTCCAGTTGCACACCATCTTCCCACTGGAGAGCAAACTGGAAGGACCTTGCAAAGAGCAAACTAGAGGAGAGACCTGCCAGCAGAAAGCCATGAGCTTGACCTTTTGTCAAGGCCTATTTCTATCTCAAAGCCAACGCTGGATGCAGAACAAAGCCATGAGCTTGAGCATGAGCTCCATACTTAAACTTTAAGGCTAGGGTTTTCTCAAGGCAGCCTGCAGCAGTTTGTTGCCTGGCTCCTATGTACAAATTCAATGGGAAATGGCTAATATTTTTGCCCTTTATTATTTCACTTAAGCATGTAAAAAGCCAAGAAAACTGAAAGTAAATACACCAGAATAAGGAATATCTTACATGGGCCAAGACTGACAGAAAATCACTGCCCTGTACCCCATCCCTGAACACACACACAGGTGACACTTCTGCAGGTGCCATGCAGAAGAACCCACCCAAGAAAAAAAAAAAAAGGTCAACAGATGAAATAGCTTCATCTGTGCGGCTCAGCCAACTCCAGGTTAGTGTAAACCACCATTTTGGCATCTATCAGCAGAGCAGAGGCAGACCAGTAACAAGAGATCCCAGCCAGACACGGCAGCAAAGAAGGATCTACTTTATTTTTGGAAAAGGGAGAGAAGGTTATGCAGAGAGATGCAGGAAGGAGCAGAGTCAGATGAAATAGCCACAAGGAAAGCCAGATACAGTGTTTACAGACATCCCTGTAAGTAATCACCAAGCTACCACCTTTATCTAACCGGATTAGGATGTCAGGGGACTCCCAATTTAGGATCTTTCCCCTCATCAGTCTATGCTGTCCCTAGCACTACAGGAAATATCTGCCCAAACAGGCTATATATATTCACTGTGCTGTTTATGTTGGCTGTCATGTGACTTTGGGGGGTTTGAGAAGCACTTGGGGTAAACGATGTGTGCCAAAAGCACGTCAGCTCTCCACCAGCCACGTCCTCCGCAGGGGGAGCTGGGCTGGGCCGGAGGCAGCAGGCATACCTGGATGGAGGACATCTGCGCATATCCTCGCCAGCTGAACCCCTCAAACTCCAGGGGGTTGTAGCCGAAGCGCACAGCCCGGCCGGCTGGCGTGGTACCTTCCTCCAGCTCAAATTTCAGGTGGTGAAGGTCAGGGAAATAATGGTCCCGTGCAGGTCTGCGGAAGAGGAGGAGCACCGTTACCTAGTTATCTGGAAGGAAAGGCTCCTGACTCACTCACCGATGTCCCCTTTAGCCTTTTGAGATGTTAGATGTTAGTGACAGACACTTCTGCATGTCACCCCTGCGGGCAGGAGGACAGCTGTGCCAGGCACACGGCTGATGTGGCAGCAGCCCGGATGGTCAGGTCCCCATCCCAGTGGTGGCACGGGACACCAGCCCCGAGACAGCGAACGAGAGGCCCGGCACCCTGAGGTGCTAGCAGCTTACTGAGCGCAGGTGGGGCCACGTGTGTTCTGACGGCAGCGACAGGCTCCGCTCCGCTCCTCGCAAGATGGCCCCAGGGACCCGCCAACGTCGCACCGGCAGCCTGTGGGCAGGAAGCGCCTGTTTACATTCCCGCCGTGCTAACGAGCTCCTGGTCCCTAATCAAAGGCGCGCCCCAGCGGGTGGGGAGGCTGGGGCCACTATTTTTATTCCATTGTATCCGTTTTCATATTGGCCCTGGCCCCACTTGGAGCAGCTCCTCTTCCACCTCAGCGCCGAGCTATTTCCAGACGGCTGCGGGAGTAACAAGGTCTGCAAACCCTCATGGCCGGGCGCCGCAGCCCTGCAGCCAGCAGCAGCCTCGCTCCCTCTTCCCAGCCCTTCCGGGACCGTGTGGGCCAGCCGACAGCAGCCGGATCTCCTCCTTCCTCTCCTCCCATGGGCACCATGGAGAGCAGCCAACCCCATGTCCACCTGCTCCCAGCAGGAGGAAGATGGGGTACAGCTGCAAGGACGCGAGCACACCAGTTTCTGAAGCAAGCAGCACCCAAGAGGGCTTTCCTGGCCTTTCATTCCCCAGCGTGATGGACATCTGTCCTTTGTCCACCAGTGTCTACCCGCTTGGGTCTCCAGATACACTCCAAGATCCAACACCTGCCCTGGGCCATGGTTTGTTCAAAAGCAGGAGCTGGGACATCCCCTGCTCCTTTCCTCCGAGGCCACCAGTCAGGGGGTATGTGCAGACGCTTGCTTCAGGGCCAGCTCTTGTGCCCCCCCCCCATTTCACCTGACACACCGAAAGGGGACTCACCTTGGCAGCCAAAGTAATTTGCGTTCTCCATACTGAAGTAGCCATCCTTGCACGTTGAGCAGAACTGGCCACAGGTGTTCGGTTTGCAGAAACACTGCCCATCGCCCTAGGAGAGAGCAGGCAGAAAGAAGAGCTTGTTCCCTCCCGCATCTCGTCATGGCTGAGCCATTCCTCAGCTATTTGGGTCCTAGTCTGGGATACTGGAGGAACATTTTGAGTTTCATGCTTCCTGTGCGTGGGTGGGCCAGATAAGTGCAATTACCCAAAAACGCAGGCAAACAAAAAACCAGGCATCCTGGGCCAGACACAGAAATATTTAGGTGCCTAATTTATGACAGGTCTTAATCCTATGTTCCCATGCAAGCACAGATTGTGGTGCAACCTTTGAGAGCTCAGCGTCAGGACAGGCTTCTCCAGCAGCAGCTGCAGGAGACAGAGCTGAAACGTTCCCAGCTCAGCACGGACTGGGAGGTGCCCAGAGGCAGAGAGGAGCAAACCCACCTGCTGGCACTCTGCGATTCCGCTGATGGTGCCCTTGGTATCACACTTGCAGCCTGGAGAGGGGGAGATGAACAAGAAAGCCAAGAATACCAGTCAGAAGCCTGATGGGTGACAATACGCAGCACATCAGAGGGCACCGACTGGGATAAGAGGAGCTAGGAACCGGGCAAGTGGAGGGCTCACTGCTCATTTTTGCAGACACAACTGTCGAAGACAGTCAACTTTTCTGCACAGCGGGCCATGAAAAGTTAAGTGTGCAAAGTCTGCAGGGAGGGCTGAGAATGGCACAACTCACTGCACGAGCCCTGCGTTCTATAGGAAGCAGAAGGATTTGGGCTCTAGCCTCTCCCCTCTCCCCAGACACCTCCAGCTTTACTTGCGTCTCATTGAGAAGGAAGGAAAAGTATCACAACCACCCAGCAGCGATGGTCCCCACAGGCTTGGGTGTGGGTCTTGCACCGTTACAGCGCGGAAGGGGCTCTTTGAGGCTGGGCAGATGCTATTTCCTTACTCGTGCATCCGTAGGGATTCTCCGGAGTCAGGTTCCAGTACAAGGGTTTGCATCTGTCACAGGCTGGACCTTCAACGTATGCCCGACACGCACAGGAGCCCTGGAGAAAGGGAGGAGGAGAAAAGAGCAGGTGAGGACTTGCAGCACAGTGGCTGAATGTGGTGTCTGCTGCTGTGGAGTGGGCAATGGCCGTTTTCAGCACTGTGCTTAAGGAAGGACTTGGCCCAAAGTGAGAAAAAGGGGATCAAGTGAAAACATGACCCGAGCTGCCGGCAGCTTCAGTTGGTACTCACCGGGGCCAGTGAGGGATCTGCAGTCACCAACCCCGCTGGGTTACAGGAGCCCACTAGAAAAGAGAGGCACAAGGAGGGATTTACAGAGCCAGCTCACACCCCGGCTGTTCCTCAGGGTTGTTATTTCTTCCCTGACGCAGCTGTTGGGGAGCAACATGCCCATTTACCGGCACCGCACCACGTCCCAGACCACCAGAGTCCCCGTCCCAGGGAGGAGAAGGGGGCTACCTTCACAGTGTGGAAATCCATAGGCGCCCGGCACGCAGCTATCGCAGCGCAGTCCCGTCACTTTGGGCCGGCAGCTGCACTGCCCTGTTTCCTGGTCACACGTGCTGTGCAGAGAGCCCTCCCTGGAGCACTGGCAAGCTGCAAAAGAGGAGAGAGCAACTGCTGGGCCTGCCGGGCACAAAGGCTCTTGCCTTCAAGGCTTCCCACCAACAACCTCTTTTGTCTGCCTGACCTTCACCAAAGCATTCAAAAACACAGGTTATAAATAACAAACTCCTGCTTTCATTTAGTTTAAAAAAATACAAGAAAAACAATGCTTTTCACATTTTTATCACAGCCATTCACGTATACTGAGGTGTTATTTCAGTGGTGGGGGGAGTTCTGGTTAAAGAAAAGGGGACCGCATGATCTCATCCCCAGAAGGTCAGCAACCAGAGACAGATCAGACCCTAGAGAAGCCCAGTAGCACCCAGACTCCTAAGAGCAGCACTCAGCCGTCAGTGTCTGCCCTGTGGCTGTTGAGGACAGGCAGCAGGTCTGCAGCACCAGACACAGCCGTGGCGCTGCCAGCAGCTGAGGGCAAGGCAGGGCAACGGCTCTGCAGCTTCCTGTATAACCTGCCTGCTGCGAATGCACGGAGAGATCCTGCGGCCCTATCGCATGAAAGGTCAGCAAGCTGTCGGGCAGCTCCTGGGAGCTCCTCAAATCCCTGCTCTGATGCCAAGGGGGAAGGTTTTAAGCCGACACCCTGGACTGGCACAGCAAAACACTGTTAATTAAACTACAGATTTAAAAGCAAACAAACAAAAACATGCTCTTCTCCTCTTTCCTTGCCATGACTCCTCTACAGCTCTGCTATCTGGATATTGCTGTAGGATAGAAAGAAAAAAAGGCTACTGAATTCCTGCGAGACCATTTCATCCGTGTCTCCAGCCTCTTCAAAGCATACTGCCGGCATCAGCATTTGCTAGTAGCGCTCTGCCAGCTGGCCGTGGCTCAGGCATCCACATTTAGTATGGTGCAAGAGGGTGATGATGCTCTTTTGTTGCTTCAGGGAAACTGTATCACAGATTATTTTTTAATGAGCAGTAAATTCTTGCCGGGAGACATAAGAGTACATCTGGCTCCCAGCCGGACTGCCGACGGGGAGGGAGATGGGGACGCTCTGCCCAGAGCTGGAGAAGGCTATCCAGAGTTCTTGGGCTGCAGGCACCTGCCACAGGCATCGCTCAGCCCTGGCACCAGCAGCTCTGCTCCCGGAGTGATGCAGCACCCAGGCAAGCTGCTGGAAGGCTCTCACCATGCCACCTTGAATTTGAGGACACAAAACCCCAAATCCTGATGTTCAGCCTGTTGTACAACTGTACTCCTGCTGGTTTCAGCACAGTTGCTGTGCACTGGCACGAACTAGGGTGGAGCAAGCCCTGAAGAGCCTGAATGTGTCCCGTGAGCCACATCTGAACGCCTCATGGCACCAAAGTGCAATCTGAACACGAGGTTTGAGATTGCTGGGAAAATATCGCCCTTCTCAGAGCCCTGCTCTCTGGCTGCAGGCACTCAAACCCCAGCACAGACAGATGCAACTCTGAGCACAGTTTATGTTCACCCGCACACACTTCTTTCAGAGAGGAAGTCTGACCCACAGCTGCTCCCCAGTTCATACCCTGTAGGTCTGCTTCTTAAGAGCTCGCTGGTACAGAGGCCACATATCCAGACTGGGTTTCATCTCCAAACCAAGCAGGCAGACCCCGGCTCCTGCTGTTAGTGACGATGAAGGAACTGGGGGAGACTGAGGCTGCACAGCCTCTGGCGATGGTTGCTCATTATATAAAGCATGCCTATCAGATGGATAGCCAGGTGCTACAGAAAAAACTGATGCCTGCTGCAAGAGCCAGCTATATTCACGTATAACCCTTAGAGATGGATTATGGAAAAGAAATCCATTTCAATGTCATTAGCAGCAGCTCCTCCCCTCCCTCCTCTAGGATCCTCTCACAAGGGTGGCTACTCACGTGTGCAGCTGGGGTAGCCGTAGAAGCCCAGGGCGCACTGGTTGCAGGTGTGCCCTGCAAAATTTGCGTGGCATCGGCACTGGCCAGCTGGGCTGCAGTTGTTGTCCACCGCACCTCGGGAATCGCAGGAACAGGCTGCAAGAGCAAGACTCTCAATAGTCTGACAACACATGAGCTGTGGCCAACCGCTGCTGGTCTGAATTGCTGCTCAGTCCCACAGGAAGTAGCTATTTCCATCAGAAATGAATTAATTTCTTAATTCCCCAGAGAGACGGGGAATACTTCCATCAGAAATGAATTTTCTTAATCCTCCAGAGAGACGGGGAATACTTTAATCTACAAACATAGCCGTACCAGGAAAATGCCCCTGAGAGTTTTTTACAGCCAATTCAATGTTCCTCAGCAGTTTAGTAGGTTAATGCACCAAAGAGAGACGAAAAGGAAGGAGCTGGGACACCAGGTCACAGACGGGTTGGGATAAGGAAGTGTGACCGATAAAAAAAGCTTTGTCCTCCAGGCTTTGGCACGATCCATGACCTCCAGAACAAGCCTGCCAAATTCATAGTGCAAATCACATGGGTTTTGATTTTGGGAAGCACCAACATCTGAGAAAAGGCATGTTTTTTGGCAGGTGACAGACCGGCAGGAACTGAATGTTAACCCTCATTACAACGTCCCACGTGAATAACCACAATTTGAGGCACGTTCACACAATATCCATGGCCGACGGATGCTGAGCAGGGAGCCAGGATGGCTTCTCTCCTACACATCACCTCACTCTGCCATGAGGAAACCCCCAGATGCCTCTCAGCTGCCTCGTCAGTACGGAGCCAGCTAGTTCCTCCCCTGAGAGGTGTTTTGGGGAGACAAAGCACCCCGTGCCTTTCACTCTGACACGTGGACATCCCCACCTCTTCACCACCAACGCTGTGCTCTTACCGTAGCAGTGGGGGTAGGAGTGGTACCCAGGGCTGCACTGCTCGCACCTCGGCCCGGCAAACTCAGGTCTGCAGAAACACCTCCCGGAGGAGTCGCAGCCTCCTGGCAGCGTCCCGACCGCGCTGCAGCCGCACACTGCAAGAGAGAGAAAACGTCTGCTCTGCTCTGGGAGTACAGAGCAAAGCTTGGGGCTTTTTCTGAGGCTTTCAAATGGACACGTGGGTGCTGCCCTAAGTGTTCAAACGGTTGATCTCTGCACATTTTTTCACATCCTCCAAAATGCCCACGACACCACTTCTAGTATCCCTTCAAAACCCTACCCGAAGACTGACTTTGCTGTAACATCCACCCTAAAGCTGGCAGAGGCAGACTGCTGCTGTCACCCTGACCGCCACCATGCAATCCTTGATTTGTGCCCACTTTTTGGCATCTTTTTTTTCCATTACAGTATCTGTAAGCAGGGCGGAGATTGTCTTCAGATACTTTTTGCCAGATCTGATGCACACCGACCCATTTGCAGAGCACAGACACGCACGCCCCCCAGCCCCTGGGAGGACGGATACGCACGCTGGCACAGGGGGTAGCTGAAGTAGCCGGGAGCGCACTGATCGCACGAGTGCCCTTCAAATCCCGTTCGACACAGACACTGTCCTGTCTCGCTGTCACAGGTGCCATCGTACTGACCAGGGCCGGAGCACTGGCAGGCTGGAAAGCAACAAAGGCACTAGTAAATAAAGAGCTCCTTAGCATTCTCCTTTCCTAGGAAAGGAACCGAGCTGCCCATCCTTCTGGGCAGAAATGCAGTCACTGGGCACACCACAGGGACACGGCTGACAGTAAGCACGGCCAGCCCACAGCTCACATCCCTACGGAATTTCTCAGGAGCACCCCCAGGCAGGATGGACACTGGAGGGCTAGGGCTGGGTGGAAAATACCGGCCAAAGTCCTGGGAATTTGTCACTTGGAAGTAGGGCTGGAGAATTCCTCCTCCCCAGCACAACCCGAGGATGGGGAGAGGCATGCTTCTGCCCAGGAGGGAGGCCAGCAGGGGGAGGCTCGAGGCCACTAACTCAGAGTCACTCACGCTGGCAGCTGGGTCCGTAGTGGCCTGGAGCGCACTGGTCGCAGTGTGTCCCCTGGAAGTTGGGTTTGCACACGCACATCCCCACCCGAGGGTCTTTGCGACAGGCATTGCCTTCTGTCCCACCGGCGTAGCAATCACAGTCTGCAGGGGGGACACACAACAAGCAACAACACAGTGCTGTCGGCTCAACTCTATGCCCCGTACGTCCGGGAAGGGGTTGCAGTGAGAGGTGAGAGCTCATGGGTTTGCCCCCTAGTAACTTTCCGATCAGTTGCAAATGTTTTAACCAAAGCCTGCCCAGCTGACCAGCATGGCTGGCTCACAGGGTCGCAGGGTGATTCGGAAACCTCAGCATCACGCAGCTCTGCGAGGTGCTGGACTGCAACAAGGCAATGCACAGGGCAGGCAAACGCTGACGGCACAAGCCCAGGAGGCTGATTTGGCGAAGCACTGCCCAAGAGCTGTGTATGAATAACCAAACTTCAGCTACCCAGGGTGGGATCTGGGCTCCTTCTCCAGCCACGCTATGCTCAGCTGCATCTGAGCCCTTCTTGCTGCCAGGGCAGGTTGGTGCTCTGGGCCAGCAGTGCTGAGGCCCTCAGCCAACCCTGCCTCCTGCAACAGCTGGGCTGGGGACGGAGGTGCAGAAATCATCC
This sequence comes from Oxyura jamaicensis, assembly GCF_011077185.1. NCBI lineage: Eukaryota > Metazoa > Chordata > Aves > Anseriformes > Anatidae > Oxyura > Oxyura jamaicensis. The sequence goes on from NC_048912.1 coordinate 12,517,746, forward strand.
AAGAACCAGAGGAAGGGGGAGGCAGGGAAATGAGAAGGGAAGTGAGAAGTTCCAGCTCTGGAAAGAAAAACCTGCCTGGAAGATACAGAGTTTAAAATATCAGAAGGAAGGAAAAGATTATCTCCAGCACGCTAGGGAGCATGAGACAAAGGAGGACTCGGTGGGAAAAGAAACAAAGTAAAGACAAGGGATGAGATCAGCTGAGGGGTGATCATCAGAGAGGAGGGAGTTGGAGGGGAGCGCGGATGAGGGCATGGGTGAACACTGAAAACAACACAGGAAGCAACACGGGGTGAGAAGCCGCCTCCGGATGCTTCCCAGGAGTTTGTGCTACTTATGGCTTTGTGCAGTGGGGCTGTCAGCGTGGACCCACTGTGACTTCCACCCCATGGGGAATGCAGAACATGCAGGTGTGGTGCAAGTACCGGTGTGTACCGAAACCCAAAGGCTGAGCTCTGGGAGAACCCAGCTCAAGTTCCACCTCAGCCACAGCCCCTCCATGATCTTAGGGTGTTCCTTACAGAGGGAGCAGGAGGGACATCCCCACTTGGCCTGGACCCACCGTTACTTTCCCCTCTCCCTCAGCTGCCTCCTCTCTCAGAACCGCTGTGTGTCAGGGCTGTCCCTTACAACATACAAGTCCCATAAGCTGAAGTCCTGATCTCGCGTTGGGCAGCGAGGTGGAACAGTAATAATAGCAGGGTGATGGCCAAAGCAGCAAGGAAAATTGAAGTGCTTACTTATTATCTGTCCCGCAGGGAGCACTTGTTCTCCAGTATCGTTGTAAGCGAAAGCTGGAACAGCTATTTGGAGAAAGAGACACCGCACAGGTCATCACACAAAGAAATCCTGTCAGAATAGCAATGGGTTGATGGTCCCAAAACTTAACGGGCTGAATAAAAATGTGAAACACGTAACCAAGTGCAGACATCCCGCTATACAAAAAACAACTACAGCCATTTTAGACCCGGGCTCTGGAAAGACATCTTTCTCTCTCCAACACAGAAAGTCAGGTCAGACTCTAGACTAAGGGGAAGTTCCCACTGACTCCAGGGAGCTGGGTCCAGCCCTGCTCTGCTCCAGCCTCCACCAAGGATGAGCACAGCTCCATCCACACCAGTGGGAACCACTCCTGAGACAGGACTGCCAACGTGGCGTGGGGGAAAGACATCTCAAGAGAGGCCACAAAGGGAGCTTTGACCATTTCTGTGCCCGCTGGGTCTGGGAGGTCCCAGACCTGGCCACCGCACAGCCTCACTCGCTGTACTTACGGTAGCAGTGGGGGAAGTCGAGGTATCCCTCAGCACAGGCGTCGCAGTGCTCCCCGGTGTAATTGGGCTTGCAGTAACAGCGGCCGGTGAGGTCCTCACAGGTGCCATCGGTGAAGTCAGACTCGCAGTTACAGCCTGCGGAGAGGGACAAGCAGCACTGGCCATCACTGATCAAGACCCGTGCCAGCCACAAGCACAACAGGGGCATCGCTACAACACGGAATCTCTGTAAGAGCCCCCACCATCCGATACGAATTCTCTCCAGAAATAAAAAGAGTGATTTTGACGTGGTCTGGCTTAGAGGCACAGACTGCAGTGGTTTGTAGCTACTGGCTGAAAGGGCACAGAGACAGCAGCTAAGACTAGATTTCCGTGGGGGTACAGCAGAGGTGACAACACAGTTTTAGGTCACTCCAGCCTTGGACATATCACCGCTTCTGGTTTCATGGATGCTGCAGACACGTACAGGCTGCGTGCACACTCACATTTCCATGGACAATGCCAGCTGCAGCAGGAACTGCCTGCGTGGCCCCATCTCTCATGGTGCTGGACTCCTTACACCAGCAAAATCTCTCATGCCAATCCCCAAACCACCCTCCCCAGCGTCACCAAGTCCAGGAGGGTGTCTGGAGCCTGCAGAGGAAATCACACTCACGATAGCAAATGTACGGAGAGTCGATTGGGTGGTCAGGGGACCGGTAGTATCCTGGGATGCACCTCTCACAGTTAATGCCAGTGGTGTGATGCTGAAAGACAGTGGGTTACACCGACATCAGTTCCTCTGCCTGCAGGAGAGGATTCATGTTCATCTGCCAGATTTACTAACAGCTCAAGGGCCCAGAGGGAGCAACTCAGGAATGTCAGCACATAGACCTCAATTTGCTCAAAATTCCATATCCTGATTCGAAAACAAAGCATTTCCTGTGAACTCTGCATCCTCCCATAACTCCAGTCTGAGCTTCAGGTTCGTATCTGACCTCAAGCCCGTTCTATTTGCTTCAGATGGTAAAAATGCCTTGACCACTTTGGGCTAGGAAGACGGGAGTGAACTGCTTCTCCCAGCAGGATCGCACAGCTCAAATGGTACTACCCTGGGGGCAGCGAGGAATCCAAGCGTGTTGTTATCATTACTGGTGCATGGCAAAGAGACCAGATTTCCAGGGAGAGACCCTAATTCAAATAACAGAGGGAGTGTGAAGGGGTTGGCAGAGCTGCCAGAAAGACCGAACTCCAGGTGTGACTGCAGAAAAACACACACAAGGATCTGCAAGAGCTTTTTCCACCAGAGCCCTTCAGACCTACCTGACAGTCAATGCAGACACCTCCCCCTTCATATCTGTCTTCGTGACTTTTGCTGGCTTTGTGGCGATCCACCTCGGGGTCGTAATAGCAGTCATAGGCGTGGCCGTTGCAGTTGCAAGCTGAAAATACAGAGAGATTTTAGCTAAGTCATCAGTCCTTGGAGGTCCGTCTGTCACCAGCTGGGTCTCAGGACATTAACTCTTCCTTGTGGGTTTGATATCCAGTGGGTTACATTTCCATCAGGAAAGTCGCTTGAATGCATCTGGGGGAACACCCAAGCTTCCAGAGATCTTCCAGGTCAAAAGCCCAGAAGAAACAGCTCTTTCACAAGGTCTGGTTTAAAAAAGAAAAAAAAAAGAAAAAGAAAAAAAAAACCGACAGCAGGCACAAAACCAGAAGAAAAATATGTGCAGGCGTGTAGAGACGAGAAAGAGAAATTACCCAACTTTGGGGCCTCAAGTAGCCTGGCTTAGAGGGCAACATTCTTGCTTCTTTTATCCCACCCAGGATGGAGGTGAGCTATGAAGTTCAGCTCGCTGTCTCTATAAACCCACAAGAATAAGATCTAACTGTCCTAACTGCCCTGCACTTAAAAGAGATCGTGCGATGTAGCTACGCTCTGTGCTCTGCATTCCCAGAGCTGCACAAATTCCAGTGTCGGCGTTTACCAAAGGTTTCTCCGGACAAATAACGATGTCCTGTATGTAAACAGACCCAAACGCAATTCATCTTGGAGACAGAATTGAGCAACGAGACTTGCCTGTGTGAACCCTTGGATACGGAGGAGGAACTGGAGCGTGAGCAGAATCAAAGCCCTGTACAGACCTTGCGGGCCTCCCTGCGCGAGCCTCGACTAAACAAAATCAACCGTCGTGTAAACTGTGCTCTCAGCAGCGCTGCTGATCTCTGCTTCGCCCAGGGCTACACACCACAAACCATTTCACCAGCTCGGTGAAAGACTTGGCTGCGCTGCAGCGTCAAGGGGCCGGGGAAGCGTGGTCAACCCGTGCTCTGCAAAGCAGCCGGGAAAAGGAAGGAAAAACCCAACTCCAACTTACGCTGGCATTCGTTTGCGCTGTCGGCAGTGGCAGGCTTCCACGGGAACTGGTTGAAGCCTGGGCAGCAGCGATCGCAGGACCCGCCGCAGGTGTTGTGCTGGCAGTCACACTGCAGCCTGCGGGGGAGAGGAACGAGGGTCAGGCGAGCCTGGAGCACCAATGGGGGCGTGTGGGACGGGGACCTGCCACAGAACCCCGCTGTGCGTAGCTGTCACCAGGCAGATACAGCAACGAGCAACGTTTTGGTAATGCAAATATTTTGGATAAAAGGCTTCTAAGGCATTTTTCTTACTTCTGAGTTTCCTTTTTTTTTTTTTTGGTGTGGAAGGAATAAATGAGCCCAGAGCAGGGAGGGATGGGGCCACGTGCGTCCCATCCGCTCCTCCACGTGTACCTGTGCTTGCAGAGAGGAAGGCCGGGAAATGTGAACGAAGTCGTTTAGCAGACGCCAGCCCACGCTCCCTGTGCAGTGCACCTCCTGCTTCCCCAGCCAGTGCGGGCAGGACTGTGCTGGGTAAACAGGCGGCTCCCGAGGCGCCAGGCAAGAAATCTCGACGGTTGACCGACGACGGATCTCATCCCTGCTCGACCACGGCACTGATTCATTAACAGCAGTGACATCACCTCCAAAACTTCCACTTAGCAGAAGGCGATCCCCATCCAAAACAAATGCTTTCTGTTGTATTAGACTTATGGATAATACAGCATGTTCCGGCTTTTATCTGTGCAATTACTCATTTCCCCGCAGGGCTGGCCTGCCACTCCCATCTCTCCCTCCTCCACTGCTTTTCCATTCAAAAGCAGCGTTTAAAAATAAATCTGTTTTTTAAAAAACATCAGGCACAAGTGGAGTAGTGATGAAATGCAGAGGTGCAGCCACTCTCTCTGATGGCTGCAGTGAGTTGTGTTTTCCACCTACACGTATTTTTAAGATGTGGGACCGGACCTGCAGGCGTGTGTAGAGTGAATAGCTAGGCAGAGGCAGCAGCATGGGGCAGGTGAACACATTTTAATGAAATATGGAATGACATGAAAGTCTGGGAGAAAGTCTGCGAGTTTGCTTCAGCCACAGAGGATGAGGCAGCTCTCACCTCTGCTCCCAGCTCCACAGGCAGCCCTCTCCTTGCAGATGCTCAGCTGCATTTGTCTCTCTGCACACTCAAGCACTGTCCTTACCCACATTCTTGGACTTAGCCATGGCCAGGAGAATCTGAGCAAGAAACCATGTCCCTTAGGGGCTGGCTGGAGTCTGTGTGGCAGAAATGAGCCCTGAAACATCCACTGCAGACTTTGTTCTTCCCATGTTTTGGAGATCCAAGAGGGAGACCCAGAGAAAGGCAAACATTGGCCATGTCTCGGTAACAAAACCACCCACAGACCTCTCTCACCTGGCTGACCACTGCCCACTGCCTTCGAGGAAACAAAATCTTCTGATGCTTTTTTTCCATGGCAGCAGCTGGAGACTAACCCCAAAATATATACGCGTTGAGAAGGACGGTCACTGAGTCAGGGAACTTACAAACCTGCAGAACAATGTTAATCTCCCTGGCTGGAGGATATGGCTCCAGCCACGCAGCCCAGCTCTTTAACATCTGAGCTGTTTGAAAAGCATTGGTTCAGTTCCCAGAAGGCAAAAAGATGGCCCTCAACGAGTCAGAAGCATGTTTCAGATGAAGAAGGAGCTATTTATTTACTCTGCTCTACAGAGTTAGCAATGACCTCTCAGAGAGCTCATCTATCACGGCAGCTGTACTGCACCTTGTGTCGAGTCCATGCTGGTAATGAATTATGGACAAACGTTCACGAGCTACAATATTTACATGTTTCATTGATTGAATATATACAAGGAAGAAGAGGGAGCGGCTGCGCTCACATAGCACACGTATTTCCTGGCCATCCAGCCGTAAACATAAAACCACAACCTTCCCACTGGAACTGATGCTCAACAACAGCGTGTAAACAGTCTGCAGCGAGTGTCTGTGTCACAGCCCAGAGTGGCACACAGGTGCTGTGGTATCTGGACTGGGCCAGAACATCACACTAGGATCAGGAAAAAGCGCCCCTTTCTCTAATTGCTTCCAGTTATATGAGGGAGAGAGAGCCACCTGCGAAGGGGCACACGGACTGCACAAAGGTGCCAGCACACAGGGTGCTTTCCCTTCCAGAACGGGAAGGAGCAAGCTAGCATTCAGGATGAATCCAGCAGGAGGAAAGCATTCCTGACTTCCTCCCGCAGATCTGCTTTCTGACCAGCCAGGCCTCTGTCTTTAAATACCAGCATCATGTTATCTCCAGCATCAGGCACAGAATCAGCAGCTCCTCTGCTTGTCTCTCCTCTTGCTCGTACGTCTGTGACGGAGCAATGAAGGCACAGAAACAGGAGCTCTTATCAGGCAGAAGCAGAGCGCTCGCAGGGTCCTCCCGAGCTCACATCCACGGCAGCTGCATGTCAACACACGGCTCCTGCCTGGGCTCTCTGTTTGCAACACGCCGAGTCCTTGCTGATGCTTATCTCACTGCTCACAGGGTTTGCCAGGAGCAAGGTCTGTGTCTGATCCTGCTGGTGCTCACCTTTACCCAGGAGAACTTTACTTCCCAATGCTAAATTCAGCCCGTTTGACCGTAGTGCAGAAAGAGACGGGTGTAAGAAGTGCAACAGACCCTTAAGGGGGCTGGATCTGCCCTCACAGCGGAGGGCCTTGCACACACACACACTCACACCAGATGTGCTGCCAACATACCGCGTCTGGAAGTGCAGCCTCCAGAACTTGGCACTTCAGAAAAACTTTCCTAAGCTGGATAAACATCATCATTTATGGCCAGGAAGTCAGCTCATGAACATGCTCCATCATGTCCTGAAATCTCTGCCAACATTTCTCGCTTACCTCACTTCTATCAAAGTGCTCATCCTGCCTTTCTGGGCAACGGGAACAAAAAGCGGGCATGTGCTGAAGCGGGAAGTTAAAACGAGAGGCAGAGACCTCCCAGACAGGCTGAGACATAACTGGGATTTTTAACAGGGCTGGGCCAAATCACATTCCTTGCCTCCCCCTGTTTGCATTTCCTTGCCCTTTCGCTGTGGCATGTCAGCGTCTGAGGAGGGAGGACATGTGCAGCGAGACACACCGCGCCTCCCACTCGGGGTTGCACTGAGTTCTGGACGAATGACACAGTCCTGACAGCTGAGGCCGATGACACGAAGGGACGGCGTGTTCCAAGCCCCAGCTGCCTCTGCAATGCCTCCGGCTGTGCGGGGTTGGGGCAGGTATTGCTGTGCTGGCTCCGCGCTGTGTCAGGACGGGAGGGGTGGGATGAGGCCGGCAGTGCCTGCCTCGGTGGGAAGGCTGCACACAGCTGCTGCTGAAGCCTTGGAGAAATAGCAGGGCTTCACCAATTACTTGTTTTCTCAACCAAAATGCTGCCCCCAGTATCAGATTTCCACCGACTTCTCTGGGCTTGCCAACAGGGTACAGTAAGGCCATGATTCTCTTATTTACCCAGCTTCTTTGTCCTGACGGATCCCAGAGGGCCTCACAGATGTGCTGTGCTGGCTGTGCAAAGCACCCCAGGAGGAGATGGTTCCTCCTCTAGGCAAGTGCGATCTGCTCTGGGTGAAACGCAACAGCTGCTCGCTAACAAGTGCTGCAGCTTTAGAAAACAGCTTGGGGCCTGCAGGGAAGATGCCAAATGCATTCAAACGTGAGTGGAGGAGATGAGTTCAGGGCAAGTCATCAGCAGAAGTGGCATCAAACAATGATCCCAACATATTTCTCCTCCCTCAATTTTCCCTTCCTTCCTGTAAACCCCTGAGCCATCAACGTCAAGGCATTCCCCTGTTAAAAAATCACTCTGCTCTGGTACAAGGGTGCACAGCGCATCCAGCAACACCAAAGTCTAAAACGAAAACAAGGAACCATGCACTCAAATATTTATGAACTTTCCTTTGTCGGGGAGTTAAGCACACTGACGCAGACTTGCTTTTCAATACATCTTTGTTTTAACGCTTAGCAGCTTTTAATCTTGGCTGGGACTCACTGGAATTTTATTTTAGAAGATCCAAAAGCTCTACATGATCCTTATGAGAAAGTAATATAAGCTTCCCTCGTCCAGCTGAATCGACCCATCATAAAGGCAACATTCAGGATGCAAACAGATGGCTAAGACACAACACTTTCATGGTCTGAAGAAGCTCTTTGGCATTTCGAATTGCTGAGGCGGATGGGAAGAGTCCTCTGAGCCAAAATGTAACTGTTTTGCATGCTCTTGTTCTTTTGCAAAGAGTATTTGTTTAGCTACATACGTAACTTGTCTATGGTTCTGTGAGTATAACTGAACAGCAGTCTCTACTTTCTTGGGAGACCATCCACATCGGAGAGCATTGCCCCAGTTCTTAAGAAGCCATGTGGGAAGCAAGAGTCTTCTAAGAACGGGTTCAGAACACAGCCCTGGGCTTTGATGAGAAGCCTCCTTGTTCAACAATATTGGCTCTGCGTGCTCACCTTCCTGCTCCAGCACTCTGCCCCCATGGGGATGCCAAAGTTGCGTACAGGGAAACCACACCAGGGAGCTGATCTGTCCGAAAGATAGATGGGCAAAACATCTTTCGTTTTTGCTACTTTGGCTGAACTAATTTCCAGTTTGTTCCCAGGGCAGAGCCAAGAGCAACAACACCAGCACAATTACGAGCTCAGGACAGGACTCAGCTCACACTGCTATATTTCATTCTTAGCACAACCATTAAAATGCTTTTACACAGAACTGGTACTTTGAAAAACATACCTGTAAGGGTCGTTAGGGTCTTTGGCATCACAGACATCTGCATGGCCGTGGCAGACACAGCGCCCTCCAATGCTGATATCTTTGATGCTGTAGTAATACTGGCGAGCACAAAGAAGTTGGCCGTTAATATCTTATGAATAAGCTTCACAACTCAGGACTTTAACCAGTAAAATAACGCGTTGGAACATTTTCCTTACACCAGCAAGCCTGACCTCATAGGCTGCAACATCTGCCTATGGAAAGGCCTGCCCCTGCTACCAGAGCCCATCAGCTACAAGCTGGGTGTCCCAGCACAGCCAGAAAGCTCTGTGGGACACCAGAAAGCGTTTCCCAGTTTGATGCTGTTGGTGCTAAGAACAGCTCTTCTCAACCAGCCCCTAGCTCTGAACACAGCAGTGGTGGCACCCACTGCAGACACCTTCTGCTTGAGGAGCCCAAATGTAGAGAGGAAATTCCCATGGGCAACATCCAGGGATGTCTTTTCCCTAGAGGTGGCACGCATACCCCTGGAATACCCCTCAAACACTTCCGCCTCATGAGCAAGAAGGATCAAGGTCTGCCTTACCCTCCTGGTCACCGTAGGGTCCCTTAGAGCTTTGCCCATCAGGTGCCCAAGCAGAGTGTTTGTCTGCAGGAAGCGCAGTCTGATGTTGGTGGCTTTTGTGAAATTCCGCAGGAGAGGAGAGTAGGAGAAGTTCATGGCTCCCGGGCGCCCGTTTACGAGAGAGACAACAATCTGAGAACACAAGGAAGGAAAACAAATCAGCGTCATCCTCTGATATGGGAGGAAAATAATCTCTCCCTCAGCTGAACCCAAGCTTTATCCTTTTTCAGGACAACTGAATCAGTTCCCTGCTGGTCTTGTTTGTCTTAACGCTGAGCAGTGTAAGTGGCATCCAAAAGCCAAGCAGGAACCATTTGATAGGAGCACTTTCAGTCACTGAGAAAACAAACTAGAAATCTGTTGCCTTTTTACACAATTAAAAAACTGCCAAAAATATCAGCCCTGAATGTCTGTTCCCTAAGCAAATTTCTAGCACAAAACATAGCATGAAACATAGCACGGCTCTGTCCTTCCTGCCCAGTCACTGTTCATACCAAGGCTGCTGCATCCCTTGAAGGATGAGCAGTTCTAACGTCTCCCGTCCAATGCAAGCGCTTGCCCTGCTCTGCCTGCTTCTTCTTATCACCTGCCCTTATAGAGGAGTACAGATTTTAACCTAAGCACTCTCCAATATGCAAGTTTTTATTATCAGGCTCTATTTTCTCTTCTTCTTTGCTGTCCTCCTCAAAAGCCTCCTGCTGACTTACGTTTCTCTGTAAAGAGAAATAGTCATGGGTTATCCACGCTTCGCTGCCACTCCTCTGGGTTAGCTGGGCTGTGGCAGGAGCAGGGGAAGGGCTGAAGAGCTCCTAGGACTCACGCCCTGAGCACAACTGCAACTGGAGGCAGTCAGGTCCCTCCAGACTGCTGCACCCCATGGCTATTTTTGCCGTGTAAAAAGAGGCACAAAAGGAAACAGGCAACAGGAACACTGCTTCCATCAGCCTGGTGGCACAGCCACAACCCAGATGTCCTCTGTGTTCTACCAGGGTTTGTACGCTGGGAGGACAGAGGACTTTCTTCATCCATACAAGGAAGAATTGCCCCATGTCTAAGAGACTTTACCATCTGTTTCAGTGGCCAGTCACTTCACTAGCATGTTTTTTTATTTTTATTTACAGCCACAGAAACCCTGGGAGCCCCAGGGGATGAACATGTGCAACAGCTCACCTCCCCATTTTCTAAAGGCACGATCCGGGAATATTCAGTAGTGCAGATAGCGTGGTCGTCCTTGGTGATACGATCCACGGTGTGCAGTCCGAACTTCTCAATGCAGTCCCTCTTGGAAGCTGTATCAACCAGAGATGAAAGCGGTAAGGGGAAAGGAACAATTCAAAGCACTGTACTGATTTCTCCACGCTAGCCAGCAGGAGAGAAGGGTCTATACTCTTTGTTAAGCACTGATGAGGTAAAGATTGCTTTGCATCAACTCTCTCGTTGATAACACACTTGTGCTCCACTGCTGAGAAAGCAGGGAGTCATCGTGAGAGTAATAGGCATCATCAGAAATTCCTCCAAAACACCTCAGTGCAGTGAATTAACTCACAGATGGAAGGTAGGAAATGGACGTTGCACCGACTGTGACCACCTGCAAAAACGTGCCCTGCAAGTCTGAGCTCTAACCCATCTGAATTTGTTGTCTTCATTTGCTGATGTGGAATTTGCTACATTGCTCCTGCTGAACTGAAGGGCTGTTTGCTGCTGGAGCTCTGCACCTGATTCACCAAGCCTACAAAACAGAAATGCTGAAGCTGCTGAGAACTGCCCCCTGGGGACAGCACCTGAGGGCTCCTGCCACTACGTGGCAATGCGAGGCCAGCCAAAGCCAGGGGACAGGCACCACTGGGCAGTCTGCAGGCCCTACAACCTGCTGTGGGGACCCTGCTGGGCTCCTCGGAGCTGGACGTGATGCTGCATGCCACGAGGCTGCATGCCACGAGTCTCCTTGCAGCTGCAGGGATGCCCTGGCTTCCCTGCACAGCCATTCCTGCAAGCCCCGCACCTTGCAGAGCCCACAAACCCACTGTGACCGTGCTGGGGCAGGAAAGGACCTGATTCTGCAGTGTGGTGAGCCCCATGGGGCTGCTCCCCCAGGGAAGAGCCTGGCACAAAGGCTTCTACCTTCCCACCCCCATTTCATCCATGTCAGGAGCGCTCAGCACCGCCTGCCGAAGCGCACGTCGCTGCAGCCCTCGGACGGCATCTCCACGGCGAGGAGAGGGAATCCAAGGCAGCCAACACGACCTGCCAGCGCTGCTCAGCTCACGTGGGGAGCTGATGAGCAACACCAGCCTAATCCATGGGAATAACCCTCCCTAAATCTGCTGCAACGTGCCTCCAGCTGGCGTGCCTCCTGCCCCGCGTGCTGCACTGCTGGGTGAAGGCAGGCAGGAGGTGCGGGATCGGTGAGCACAGATGGCTTCAGCCTGCCCTGCCTTTGCCTCATGGCCACCTACACCTGGTCTCCAGCAACGTGGTCCTGCTCCATGAACACTGCTGTGGCAGCAGCAGGGGCTGAGTTTCATCCTTGTGGAAATATTTTAGCTCTGGTGTCTCGCCCCTGAGCTCTGCCTCACCAGGTGCTGCTGTAAAGGCAGCTTATTCCGAAGCCCCAAGCGAGGAACCTGTCACTGCTGGCGTGAGATGATTGATCTCCGGAGCACCGCCATGGCTGAGCAGAGACAGGATGCTCAGCAAGAGCGGCTCCTCAGGAAAAACAACAATCTTTCCCAGCTACCTCAAATCTCCATGGCTGCGTGAGGCAGAAGCCGGGTGCTCTGGCTCTGTCACCAGCTGTACTGATGCCCTCGGGCAGGACTTTCTGTCTCCGAGCTAAGACAGTTTCAGTTAACCCATGTTTTAAGATGCTTTCCACAACGTCATTTCTGCCCTCCTCCTGCAGAGCTGAGCCCAAAAGCACTTCAGTGCCCTGCCCGGGACAGCCTGGGGAAGCGAACGCCTCCCACCAGGGATGGTGTCACCCCCAAAGGCTGGCTGGCGTCTCTGGAGAGCGCTTACAGCTCTGCCAGCTGCTTTGAACCACCCTAGTGAACCGCAGAGTGTTTTTGTTAGACCACCTACAGAATTCCCCAAGCCAAAAATAAACCTCCGCAAAGGACTTGTCGTGCTAGCGGAGCCGGCACGTTTCGGACCAGCAACCTCTTTATTTCCACGGGAATTTTCCACTGGGCTGTGTCGTTACATCTCGCTTCTTCTCAAGGGGGGTCGGCGCGGACAGGGCTTGATGCCGCAGGAGGGAAGAGAGCTCCAGATGTTGCAGCGTTGCCACTACAAGCAGGAACAAGTACGGAGGGCAAGAGCTCTGCCCCAGACTGTGCAATAACAGAACTGTAATGGGCCCCAAGAGAGGCACTACGGCTGGAAGGGAAATTCTCCTTACAGAAGAAAAAACCAAAACAAGCAATTTGACAGGAGCGGCTCCCCCCTAGCACACAGCAGAGGGGAGAATCTGAGCGCTGGAGAGGAGCTGCCATACCAAGGCAACGCAGCACACAAAATGCCTGCAGCTCCTTCCTGCACAAGAAAAGGCCAGCAGAGCTAAAGCACGGGCTGACAGGTAACTCAGAAATACGAGCCCCGAGGGGCAGCCCAGGGCAAGGCCTCTGAGCGTTCCGAGGTCCCTCCATGACAGGTTTTAAGCTCTGGTCGTAGATCTTAACTCTCATCTTCTCCCAATTACTGCTGCTGCTTCTGGGAGGGGGACGGTGGTTAACGCGTTCCTCAGATCTGGCTACCCCACAGACCCCGTGGGACAAACTGCCAGAGAACCAGCGGCTCCTAAAGAGATCAGGTTTTAATCAGAGAACTGGGACGGAGGGAATTCAAACGCTCGGATGGGATTTCTGGAGCCTCCTTGTCCAAGTGCCTCCTCTGATCCGATCCGGCCAGCAGCAGGACTGCGGCTCCCCACCCGGCCCAGGCTGCACCCCAGCTCGGGTACCCGGGAAGGGGAAGGGGGCTGCCTCCTGCCCCCAGACCTCTGGGTTCCTGCAGCCACCTGGAAGTGAGCTGCGGGTTTGTTTCTGGAGAGCTGAAATATGCAAGTCTGGGCAGTAAAGGGCAGACAGAGAGAGGAGATGGTAAGAAATCGGAGGTTCCATACCTAGACCAGCAATGCCCAACCGCTGATGCTGGTGCCAGCTTTGGCATCCACAGAGATCTGGCTGGGCACCGTGACAATACCTTAAAAAAGTACATTTAGCCCCACAGAGCAAAAAAGTCCTGCCCTGAGGAGCACCACAACCTCACCCAGCCGCTACGACCTGAAACTCAACTCTCGCAGCCTTACTGGGCAGGAGACGTGTACCACGTCACGGCAGTGACACAGAAACAACTCCAGGCCAGCTCGGTGCTTGCACTTGGGCTTCCTTTTGGCCTCGCTACCTGGCGCTATGCTGCAGCTCCCTCGTAACGCCGCCGTACTTACAGGCAAAATACTGCCAGGGCTCGTAGGTAAGGCCGAAGTCAGTAGATCGCTCCAGCACCCAGAGGTCAGGACGAGGAGAATTTGCAAATTTGATCAGGACATACGCCACGTGGAAGAGCTGAAAGAGAGGAACACAAAGTTAGTTGGCTGCTCAAAGCTTCGTGGAAACCACGCGGAGCTTGGGGGCTCCCAGCTGAAGAAAGGAGCTGCTGCTCTGCAGAGCCTGCTGCTCACAGGCAGCTCGTGGAGCAAAACCCTCCGTATCTGAAAGGATGCTGATACGATGCGGCTGCTGGAGAGAGACAGATTACGGAGCTCAGCTCCCATGAGTCTGAATGCAAACAAAACTCAGACTTTGTGGCTACGGGCCCTACTCAGGAGGCTGTGCTGGGCGGCTCCTCAGACTGAGCCTCGACCAAGCAGTGGCACCAGAATCCAGCACCCACGTCCTGCTGAGGGAACTCGTGCTGGCCTGACCCCACCAACGAGCTCTGCGAGGTGATCACAAAAACCTGCTAAGTGCTACAAAGCCTCAGGCTGCTTCGGGGTACCCAGTGACACCCCGAACTGTTAACATCTGCCCGGAGCCTGGAACACCCCGTGTGCACCTTGCACGTAATACCACAACATTACATACTTTTTTTTTTTTTTAAGGCTCTGCACCTGACAGCTCTGCTGCACCCACACAACCTCCGTTTCGAGGTTGGTTGCAAAAAAGCCCCGTAATGCTCCTCTCCCCCAGGCGCCGCAGGTACAGGAGAGCAGGAGACCCACTTGGCTCCAGCACGGCTCCACCGCCGGGCTGCCCCCATTCGTCTGGACACTGACGTGCGCGCACGCAGCCTTGCCAAGAATAAAATAAATGTACTCTTTAAAGAGCTAAAACGTCAGCGCTAGAGAAAAACAAAAGCCCCAGCAGAACTTCCCTTCCCCGGCTGGCACGGGCTTGCTCCAAGAATCCCCGCTCCATCATCCTGTCACAAAGTGAGATTTAAAGGCAAATAAAAGTTCCCTTATCGGAGAAAATTCCTAACATCAAAACCAACCCAACAGGGAGTTCAGTGCTCGAAAAACAGATTTACGGCTCAGCAGTCCCTCCTCGTACAAAGCAGGTTCTGTATGAGCACACAGCCCCCAAGGATTACCCGGGACACGTCTGCAGGGAAGGTGAAGGCTGGCTCCGTGCCTGCCTCAGCGCAGGGGCAGCGGGAAGCCGCCTGCACCTCGGCCCTGCCCCAGCCGCACACGTCACGGAGTCAGAGGGTGAGTATTAATCATAAGAGGCCTCCAAAACAGCCCTGCCGGTGACTAGGCTTTTTAAGGGGAAGGGAAGAGGCAGCAAAGAGGCATTTGGAGCTACCAGGTCACCCATGAAGCGCACGCCTTGCTACAGCCGCGCAGATGAGGGGGTCTGAGCGCTGTCGGGGCACGCGGAGCACGGCAGGGCCGTCGCAGGTCGGAGGCCGTTCTCCAGCTGCGAAGGGGGCAGGAGCGTGGGTTTTGCGAGGACTGGTGCAATCCAGAGCGAAGGAATCGAAACAGTCACCCAGCACAGCTCCCGGCTGCCAAAAGCCTTGTGAGCCCAAGCAAGGGGAAGAAGACATTTCACACCGCTGGAACCTGAAGGAAACCAGACCTAAACGCTGCCTCGTATTCTCCTCTGCTTCCCACATGGTATCAAGGCCCAGGAGACTAAGGTTTTTGGAAGGAGCGGCATTTTCTGCCCGCTTACCCTCCCAGCAGAGCTGTTATTTGCTAGTGAAAGAGGCTTCAGCTCAGGATGGTTTTTTCCTGCTTTCTCTGCAGGCCCTGTTCCCACAGGTCAACATCTGCCTCTCGGCACAGGAGCAGGGCTGAGCACTGGCCGGCGCAGTCACGCCTTCCCTCCGCTAGAAATCCTCCTGCAGCTTTATTCTCCAGGGAATAAACCACTGCTCCTGCTGGAAGCTGGCATAGTTTTAACTGGATGGAATCTGCTGCGGCTCCCGGGTACCTGCAGGTGTTCTGGCCTCAGGCACGTGGTACCTGGTCTGGCGGTACCCAGCCTGAAGTGACAGCAAACACCCGACGGTTAAAGAAGGCACGATGTAAAATTCCTTCACTCGCCATTTCTCGTCTTGCAAAGCCAGCCAGCTACGAGTTTATAGTCAGTAAATTCACAGGGTTTCTGTGGGGTCCTTCTTGCTTTCCAGTTCGATGCTGGAAAGAAAGGTCCCTAACCAAACATCCTCGAGTCCCAGCTCCTCGCATCCCCCTGGCTCTCAGAAGTGCTCTGAGTCACGATGCAGTCACACCAGTGCCCGGGGCAAGTGGTTTTCTGCACAAACACTGAAACTCGACTCGAAGCCAAGCCTGGGGCTCAGTGCTTTGTAACGGGAAGCAAAAAAAGGCCTCGTGCTGCCGGCTGCACGCTCTGCCACAACGGTGCTGGGAGCAGGAGCGGCAGGGTCGGGGAGCAGGGCGGCTCCTGGCCCAGAGGAGCCCTCTGGACCTGCAAGGAGACGTCGCTGGTGTCAGCACGGCTGCAGATGTGGGTCTGTGCACGTCCACATGCCCGGGGAGCAGCAGGGCTCAATATCCACGACCAGGGCCAGCATGCTAACTTCTCTCTCACTGCAGCATTTTGCAGGAAAGAACTTCTGGGGCCTCGCTGGGTCAGCCACAGCTCAGCCAAAGCCCAGCTCAGGTTCTCCTACCCCGCTCCTGCTCCCAGAGCCAAACACCATTCCCTGCTCCATTAGCACTACTGCACGCTGCTGGGCTGAGCTTCCTTCCAGCTGGGACCGCAATTTTGGGACACAAAGCAGCCGGCCAACATCTCACACCCTCTTCTTTCCAGCTCTTACGGGCTAGGCCCATCTCCACTCGGAGCACAGAAAACATTCAGGGGTCTGTGACCGCAGGGAACCTCCCCCTGGAACGGGGCCGCTTCCTGGTATTCAGGGGGATGTCTTGTCAAATCTGCCGAGTCCCCTGCCTCGCCATCCCACACCCTTATCTCGCGGAATATGACAGCCTGCCGGAAAAAATAAAGGCAGGTCGCTTGCTTCAGAAGTGCACGCGCTGAGAAAACTCACAGAGCTACAGAGATGGAGCGGTCACTGCAAAAATAGAGCTGGCAAAAAAGGCAGACTTTTCATTCCATGTTTAGTTCCAGTACAGTTCTGCCCCACCAATATTGCAAGAGAAATGGTTGTGTTTTTTTTTTTTTTCCAGTGCCTTTATTTAGCTCCTATTATCAGGCAGATGAATAAAAACCTCTGTGCTCCCAGACTCTTAGGCAATTTCTTTTCCCTTCTCCATAGGGGAGGGAGGTGCAAACCAGATCCGATGCACACACTTGCACCAGGCGAGCAGACCCCAGGCTCTCGCCGTCTCCGAAGAAACACCAGGTACAGCTCACCCCCCCTTCCTTTCACAGAGAGCATCCTCTGCCCATCCGCCCTCCTGCGGGAGCAGCACACGACAGCGAGCTCTCCCAGCTCCTGGTTCCCTGTCTCCAGACACCGCTCGCAGCCTTCCAGCCCTTGGAGACACGTGAAAACAAGACAGCGAACCCGAAGCTGCCACATCCCTGCCACGTCCCGAGCTTCTTTGGCGAGGCCTCACTCGTACTCCTCCGAGGTGCCGCAAAGCCCCGCAGCACCATTTAACCAATAAACCCCATCTGCCTCGTACTTTTTTTTCACAACAATCCGTTGTAACGCCGGCCGCTACGTGCTGACAGACAGCCAGAGCCCCTTTTTTGGTCCTCTGACAAAAGGCGCGAGCGGGCTGTGCTGGCCGGGCACTCGGCGCAGCTCTGCGCCCAGCCCCGCAGCGCGCGGCAGCGGTTCACACAGCGAACGACGCTCTCCTTTTCTGCAGGACAGATTTATTACCTTTGGCACCGGCTTTTGAAAACGGCACCAGGCAGAACCAAAACAATCCGTCTCTTCCTAACCGCCGCCAAATCCCCCGCGGAGCACGCCTGTGGGTAGCGTTACCAGCGCGGCCGCGATGCCGCCGGAGGTTTCCTGGAGGTATCAGATGCGGCGGGTCAGCAGGTGCGGCTCGGCAGCAATAAATCCCTCTCTGCAGGGCACACGAGGCCTCGGTTCCTCCCAAGCCCACCCAGCCCCAACGGCCCGCGGGGAGCACGTCTCGCCTCCGGTCGCAGCCCCAAGGCTCTGCGCGCGCCTCTGTCCCTGCAGGCAAGGATGTGGAAGGTGAGGAAGCCCCGGAAAGCCAGAGAGCTTCTGACTTGCCCTTGAATTTCTCCAGGTCAACAACCTGCCCCTTTTAGACCTTCTGCCTGCAATCGTTTATTGTCATCGAAGCAAGGGATTTACTCATTAACTGCCTGGCTGACTCCTGCTGAGCTTCAGCTGTCCCAGAGCAGCTTTATTTCCTCCTCGCCCAGCCTTCAGAATCCTTCCTCAAAATACCTCAGTATTTAGCTGCCGGGAGGTGTGTGCCTACATTTAATCACGCGAGAACCATTTCAGCCCTTCTAGGAAGGAAAAACGGTGCTGGGGTTATTCCGACGTGGCTGGGGGAGAGGCGAGTGCTGAGACTTGGGGGAAAGGAAAGGGACTGAGCTCTGCACTAAGCCATTTTCAGGTTTTTCCCTGAAAACTCAAGAGTTTTATTGCGAGGGAGATCAAAGCAAACACTTTCCTGCTCTCCACAGGCTGGGAACCACAAAGCCGCATGAAACCTGCTCAGTGTCATAAAGCAGCAGCAACCCAACCTTTTATGATGGTATTTGCTGAACAGCTCCTGGTCAGTCCCTTTCTAAGCAGCTTGGCTTTTGTGGCCAGCCGACGGACCCCTTTCCACAAAGGATTTTTTTCTTTAAATGCCACTTCTGAGAAGGATTTGGCTTGTTCGCCGATTTCACACACAGCTCTGCTTTATCTTCGCAGCATCCTCCTGGGCGAGCTGTCCCTCCCTGGGCAGCGCCTCCTGCCAAAAATCCTCGGGGGACCACATCCACGGCTCCCGGCACGAACCCGGGCAGAGCGTTGCCACTGCAAAACCTGCGCAGCCCCGGCTCACCAGTGTCCCCTCGGAATTCAGGAGCTGGTTTCTGCGCTAGCCCCGCAGCCAGCCCGCTGTTGCCGAAGCCAGACGCGCTCATGGGGAGTGCAGGTCACTGCAGGCATCACAGCAGAGCTAAATGCGGTCAGGGCAGAAGGGCACGGCTGGAATTCCTCCAGATGATGCTCCAGCCACTTCCAGATAAGGATTCGCCCACCCCAGGCTTTCACTGTGCATTAGGAGATATCGTGCACTCAGCTGCCATGCCCTTTGCACTTTCTAGGCTGGTGGGAGAGGTGTAAAATATCTGCTTAGAGACAAGACTTAAATATTTGTCTTTTAGCCCAAACTTGAACTTGCACACCCCCAGGGAAGGGCTAAGTGGGCTCTCCTGCCACCACAGAGCCGGTGTCCTTAGGTACCCCGCACAGGAGGATAGATGCCTGCCCCCAGGGCCAGCCCAGCCCTGGAGCTTCTGGAAATGTTTTTTTGGGAGCCAGGTGTTCCGGGAGAACATCTGCACGGTAAGCAGCTGGCAGGATTAGGGGCAACTCCCACCGGGCTCCTCCAAAGGGCTGCGCTCCTCCCAGCAAAGTACGGCTGTACTTGGAAAGAGGGGTAAGGAGAAAGGGACTCTGAGAAGAAAAGGGGAAAACGAACGTCAGCCTCTGGGCTCACGGAGGCATGAGGCACGCCAGCAGGCAGCGAAATGGTGTGTGCTCGTGCAGAGCCACCTGATGCGCACAAGTGAAGAAGGTGAAGTGCTCGCCAGCAGCTCCGTGCAGCTAGGGGGGCAACGATGCCCCCAACAGACCCGGTATGGCAGAGGAATTTCCCTGGAAGTCACTCAAATCCCAACAGCCGACCCAAGCCAGCCACCTCCACAGAGATGGCTTTGAGGACACACAAAAAATGCTCTTGGGGCTGGTTTTTCAAAGGCTCTTTGTACGTCGCCTTAATTCTGCTCCCTGGATCTACCAGACGCGTGCCGCTGCTTTTAGCAAAAAGAAAACCATGCTAGCAAAGAGTCTACTCGCCCAAAAATATACAGAGAAAAATGAGCTTTTCTATAAATAGAGGGCTCAGGGAGTTCCTGCTTGCTAATACTACCGGGAGCGCTCGCAGCCCAAGTCTGAAATCGCCACGAAAGCACGGCTGGGGGACGCGATACCACAGCAGTTATCTGAGGCAGCGAGACGCAGCTCTCCTCAGGGAGCTGTCACTTCTCACGCAGGGAGAGTCTTTTTTTGGTAACTCCGCAAGAACCCTTCTCTCTCCTTGCTCTGTTATTCTTAGAAGGCTTTTTGTAGGGATTTCGGTGTGTTTCTAAAATAGCATCTTGCAAGTTTCATCACCTAATGCGTGCACGACATCTGCTTTGCATAATAAGAAGCAGTAAATAAATGAAATGAAGCAGTAAGTAAATGGAAAAGATAAACTATGAAATGAGATCTCTGAGGGAAAGTTTTTTAGAGCTATTGCTTCTAAACGGTTATTAATAGACAACCAGCCGTCTCCTTCTTTTCCGTGTCATGACAACAGCTGGAAGCCAAAACCGATTCATAACCAAGGCGAAGAGCAGCAGTGGAGGACCCAGCGGGCAGATGCGGCTTTACTTGTGCCCCACAAGCCTCAGAGATTTACTTTTACTAATGGGAAAAGAACTCATGCAGGTTTTAATGCCAGATAGATTTCAAGAGCTAAGAGGAAAAACATCTCCAGGCGCACCACCCCACATTTTAGACCATCCCCGACCGGGAAGGCTGCGGCCAGGCTCCATGCCCAGGATGAAGGACTCGGAGCCTCCCAGCGAGCCCCATAACGGCGCTGCTCTGCGAACAAGCCTTGCGAGCCCACCTGCTGGTTCTGCAGGGCTCTCACCCACAGGGGTGACCTCCCTCCAGAGCGGTTCACCCCACTGCCACCTTCACTCGGGGAACGATCTTGCACCAAGATGTCAGGAACATCAACTGGTTCATTTGAGAAGGAAGCCTTGACCAACGGACAGCGCGCACGTCCGAAGGAGGGAATGGCACGGTGTGTGCCCCCACCTCTCCCAGCACGGTTACAAAACCATCCATCCCCTGCTCCTTGTGTTACCGGAGCTGGTCGGGGGCTTGTTCCCAATAGGATCCTGCTTGTGCTCCCCGTGGGACACGCGAGTAGAGCAGGAGCTGCACAGAAGTTGTTCAGCAGCAAGCAGAGGCTGACACCAGACCTACACCCACCCGCTCTGCGGCGAGGACGGCGAAGTTCAGTGGCAGCACCCTCCGACAGCCTTCCCCGAGCTCACGGCCCATCTGGCCCCGGCACAGCTGATGGAGAAGGAGTCATGGCGCAAACAGCCATGGGACACGGACTGAGACAAACCAGGCATTTCTGCTGCATTTTTCAAAGGGTTGTGGAGGAGGGAGAAGGTCTAATTTTAATGAAAACCATGTCCTCCTTTTCCTCCCCAGTGACCGACCATCTCTGCGCAGCAGCGCGAACACGGCCTGGAGGAGAGCCCGGCCCAGGCCCCATCTCCTGCGGCACTGACCAGAGCTGTGGGCACAGGGTGGGACCTCTCGGGGCACCCATTCCTCAGACAGAGGAGAAGGGGCTTCAAGTCAAGAGCCCTGTTGCTTTTAACAACTGCCTGCTATCTCCTGTTTACTAACATGCGGTCTAATAGGGTAGAAACTCTGACCTTGAGCACAAGGAAAAGAAAGAGTCCCATTAAAACACCGTGTTCGTCCCTCCTCCAGCCCAGGACAACATTCCCAGGAGAGGATTTCCCCGGGAGGGTGTCAGTTAGACTGGGAGCAGCGCCAAGCTCTTTCCCATCTCCTCTGACTGTAATTTAACAGCTTTCGCTTAATTTGGTTAACGGTTCACCCAGCTGCGTGCATGCCAAGATGCAGACAACGAAGCGCCCACAGTCACGGATTATTCTGCTGTGAAAACACCCAGAAGGAATCCGTGACTTTGGCAGCAGCCACGACAAAAGCCCGTCACGAAACACGGCACGCTGCAGACCCAGGTGGATGGGCACAGCTGTGGGACAGCGCGGGTCCAAGAGCCCCCGCAGCACAGCCCCAGGTCCCCAGCGAGGTTACATCCTCCAGGCCCTGCCGAGAGGAGGCCGTGGGACAGCAGAGGGGCTCTTCTGCACCATACCTCTGATTTCTGCTCTTCAAGCCACTGCCAGCTCGGGGCACACATGACACAGCCGGTGCGATGCAAAGCGTTCACGTCCTTACAAAGAAAAGTCAAAGCGAGGCCCCAACAGATCTGCGAGCGGAGCGGCCTCCCCCGGAGCCAAAGGCTCCCACACATCCCAGGAGGAATTTCGGCTTGCGCTGGGCCAAAATTCCTCAACTTCCTCCCAGCAGCAAGCAGCTCCTCGCTAAGAAATCCGGTGTGACCTTTCATTCTGCTTCATTTCTTCTGTTCCGCGGTCAGAAACCGGCACAGCACAGCACGGCCTCCTGGTTTTGCCCAATTTCTGTATGGAAAGGGTGTGGGCCCCTGAAGATCAGCTTGGGAGTGCTGCAACAAACCACAGCGGAATAACGCCGGGCACCTTCACTGCACTGCTCGTCCCCAAGGGAACACCAGTTGTGCTTAAACGGCACGAGAAAAAACGGGGTGCCTGACGAGGAGGGAGCCCCGTGAGGGACCTTGTGACTCAGGGCAGGTGTAAGAGACAATCCTTTAAATTGACCGAGATTTAAAAAATTTACCTTTTCAAGCAAATTACTGATGATGTCGCACAGCTTTGAACACAACGACCTCGTGTCTGATAACACGGTGCTCCGAGCTACACCAAAAGCTGCCTGGGGCACACCGCGCGCCCAGCTGGCTGGCAGCACGGCCGGGCCGGCTGCCTTGAGCTTGCAGGGCCGGCTCACCCTCAGTCCCTGCACAGCGTTATCTCTGCTCGCAGGATTTACCCCAGCCTTTTATTCCCTTATCGCCAGCTCCTTCCTGCCCGGCTTCAAGAACATTTAACAGCACAGAAAAGAGCGCGAGCTAAAAATGTGTATTTATAGAGAGATTTATACGCACGCACACCAATCCAGCTCTGACAACCTGACTACTCAGCAGCGGTGGCAGAGGCAGGATGGGGTTTTGCATGCACAGAAGAGGAGAAGCAGCCTCCTCCGGCCAGTTGGGATGGGATAACGGCAAAATTCCTCCGGTGCCTTGAGTGCATTGTGGTGAAGCGTTGCTCCGGACTCAGCCCGAACCAGCCAGATCTACCTGCGGCCCATCGTTTGTGTCACGCAAGCAGCAGCTCTGGGTTTGAAGGAAGGGGAGAAGAGAAAAGGCAAACATCTCAGCCACGTTTGTGCCGGGACCATAAAACGTGGTCTGTCTACTTTGGGGCATGGGGGACTAGTTAAGCAGCCTCTCTACCAGCCACGTGGCAACCCTTTTAAAACAACTTCAAACCAATTGATTCCCGAGGTTGTGTTTTTGAAGACACAGCGTAAAAACGTTTCCCACGAGCTGGAGAAAACAACCTTCTGTCGGGCCAAGGAGACCACGTCCTAGAGAAGATCTTCGCTAGGAACATCTGTTCATGTCTGCTGGGAGAAATCTCCACGCCCAGGAGCCCCGGCTTGTCCTTCAGCACAGCCCCACAGGGTCACAGACCTAAGCAGTGCTGGGGCACCCCCGGGATGCTCATGTGCCAGCCCAGTGGGGGTCTGGCCGTGACCAGGGCCCCCAAAAAGCGCCGAGCTGCCCTAATCAGCAACACGCCAGGACAACGAGTTGTGCAGCTCCCCTCCTCTGTCAAATCCAAAATAAAAAGAAGAAATATAGAAAATATAAATATGTAGATGTAAAGAAAATAAGTAAATAAACTCAGCCCCAAGCTCCCCGGTCCCAGCACTTCCCCCAGGGGCCGGGGCTCCTGAATCACAGCCACAATCCGAGGCCAGGCTCCCGCTGTGGGATTTCTGCTCAGCCCCTATCTCCAGGAAGAGCGCGGTTACGACACCAGAGGCACCATGCGAGACAAACGCAATCTCCTGAGATAAGGCTCATCTGCGGTGAAAGGAAATTGGCTGCTTTGTTCCCAGCCAGAGCTCCTCTCTAAGCACCTTTCCGTGTGCGCTGCCATCCCCTCTGCTGAGTCTCGGAGCGCCGTGGGTTGGGGCCAGTGCGGAGCCCAGGAATAAATAAATCAGCGAGCGGGCTCGCGGCCAGCACAGCCAGCGGCAGCGAGGGCTGTGGTCGTCGGTGGAACAGCCCCCCCAGGACCCAGTTAATTGGGCCCTTTCGACTCGCTTCAGCTTTTGAAAGGAGGCCACTGTCCTGCACCGCTGTTTGCTCACTGCAGCAGCAAACTCAGCCCCATCCATCACAGCCCGGTGCTAACGAAGGCCAGCGATCAATTAGCAATCCCCGCCGCAGAGGTTTCTGGAACCTAGATGCGCTGCAGGGTTTTCACCTACTCTGGCCACGCTGTAAGTCCCTCACAAAGCAGCTTTGAGGTCATCTGGGCCATTCGAGTCTTGTGCTATTTTTAGGGCTCCAAACCGTGGCGGGATATCCGGGAAGACTTCACAGATTTCGTCCAATTCCCACAGAGTTCAGGACCCAATTGCTCACCAACTCGTTCTATCCTCAAGGGCTTCTTCTTAGTGTTTGTCTTACTCCCTCCTGCTTTCGTTGGTATTTTAATTCCTTTAAAAACATTCTTATTAACCATCATTTTAAAGGGAAACACATGCTGCCGTCTTTGAGGGCAAAACATTTTCAAGTATTTCCCACATCGGGAATGAAAATCTCCAACACGTGAGGAGTCCTTCTGCAGCCTGCCTCTCCCGTTAGCTTTGGGCTGGGGTAAGGGAAAACAGGAGAGGCCAGAAGGATGGAGACGTCGTGAGAGGTTCTCAGGCATGGGAGAACACCACAGATTTCTGCTATTTGGTGTCAGCAGAGAGAGCGGTTACAGCAGGAGCTCGCCCCAGCCCACAGCAGCGTTCAAGCCCGTTCCCATTCCCACGGGGGTGGCTGCACGCCCCTCACACCCCGCACAACACGCGGGCTGTGCGAGCGCTGCCTGCTGCCAGCCGCAGAACCAGGACCACAGCAGGGCCTGGCGGCTCAGACAGATCCCCTTCCCACTTGGGGGACCATGGCTTCCTTTCCTGTCTGAGAAAGGCTTCGGTTGCACTTCCCAGCTCTGCTCTTTCTCTGCCGGTGATCTCATCTCTCACTGGGGGCTTACTCTGATTCATACTCCTTTGAAATTTGGCAAAACCTTCAGTATTTCCCTCTTGCACCGACGGATCATCCGCAGCATCAGACGAGACGTTGCCTCGTTCTGCTCCAGGGGCTTATTCAGAGACGCGTCCCGATTACACCACGTTCAGCCGAGCTGAGTTAGATACAGGGTTGCTGCTAACCATCGATGACAGCCCCCTCTCTCCATCTTTCCCTACCTTTCCAAGAAGACGCTTTCTTTTCTCTCCAAGACGACCTACGCACTGCCACCGCAGTCCCACCGTCACCACGGGGACTGCCTGGGGGAGCCCGGCCAGAGGCAGCCACCACACACAGCAGCTCCTGCAGCTGCCCAAAGTCATCTCCTCTAACTCCTGGCACCTTCTTGACCAAAGAGGCACGTGCCAGACCTCAGAGACTTAATTTCCCAAGGTTAGGAGGAACAAACAGAAGGCTGTGTCCTGGGACCCTCCTGCTAGTGGAAGTGCCCTGGTCATGCTGGCCCGGCCAAGACCAGCAGAAGCACGCAAGCCGGAGCACCCTTGCTATGAACAGAGCCAACCCCGGCAGAGGCAGCAACGCTCCCCAGAACTGGAATTCAGCCCTCCTCCTAATCCAAAATAGCCCCATCGCCAGCTCGTCGAGATCACTCCAGGACTCGAGGGCTCAGGGGTCAGATGAGGAGAGAGGCGCCGGGGGCTGGAGAGGTGCCGCCGAGGCAGCGACGCGCGGCACGCTCGCTCAGAGGGGCTGCTGAGAACCGCTTCTTATTTCTGCTTTCCTTTTTTTTTAATTAATGCAAAGCTGCCTACAGGTAGAACTGGACGCTCCGTTGTTGAATCTGCACCCCAAGAACAAAAGCGACTGCGCTCAGCCTAAGGACAGCCGATGCGTTAAGGCAAGACCCCAGCACCTCCCCAGCCCCTTCATCATGCCGGTGCTTGCTCCCCGCCGCGGCCGGCCCAGCCTGCCGCACGCTGCTGTGCGGAAAACAAATGATACTAACCCGCTTGTCTACAGCACATTATGCTTTGAATTATTTATTGCCACCCCAATCGGAAGAAAGAAGCATTTCTCTCTCGGACATAATGAAGAACACATTTCCAGTACTTAACAGCTGGAAGCCGGAAAGGTAGCCAAAGAAAATCCCTAACTATTTTTTTTTCCCTTTAAAGTAAGCAGCTGGAAAACTCATTTGCTGGGGAAGAGGAACCCTCCCAACCCAAGTCAGGGAAAGAGTCAATTAAACTCGGTCACAATTCACAGGCAGGAGCTGATAAGATCACATCATGAGTGTGATATCAACCGCGCTATTGATAGTTTCTGATATTTTCTGGCTGCGCCTGGCAGCTTGACTGCAGTGGGATGAAAAGAGGTCGCTTGTCTTTAATGAAATCCAGCAATTCCCCTGGCAGAGGTTTCCAGTGTGGTTTCGATCAGCCACTGAACTATCAGGGACTTCTTTAATCCCTTCCCCACATCTCAGCAACCGATGCGCTCCGGGCGCTGCTTGGAGCTGTCCCTGGGCCCAGCCCCTCCAGCCCAGGTCAGAACAGAGCAGAGGCGATGCTGACTGGGACGTGCACGCAAACCACTGCTCTGCCTTGTGCTCACACCAACCCTGCGAAGTCCAGGGAAGCCCTAGAGCTTTCCTCCCCGTTACACATCGCTCTCTGCTCCTTCAGCGCATCCCAGGGGCTGGAGGCAGTCACTGACTTAAATGTCCCAGGGCAGCGGCGTTGAGCCGAGGTGGGAAGGAGCGGGGCTGTGTTAGCTACAGCTCTGTGCTCTCCATCGCGTCTGAGACACGGAGGCTTCAGCTGGTGTGGGGCAGCCCAAACCTGCCCCTGCCACAGGCACTCAGGTGGTCCTGGAGAAGGTGTTGAGCTTCTCGCCCAGGAAAGCTCCCCTGGAGGACGCAGCGCTCGCTTTTCCCAGACGTGTGGGCAGCTGACAGCAAGGTCCTGCCGCCGATGGGCTGTCTGGGAAAACGTTTCTCCTCCAGATTTCATGACAGGTTCGAATTCTTTCGGAGGGAGGACTAAGGCGGGGTTGTTTTTTAAATAGGGGCAGTGTTATTGTAACTAATAAGAGGACATTAAGGGCTCGCTACGTGGCAGGACAGCAGGCAGTCCCTCGGGGGCAGCTGCTGCCTGTCCCCAGCGTGGCCGCATCCCCCTGGCTGTGCGGCAGAGGCTGCCAGAAGCGCTGCAGACCTCCCCATGGACCCAGCAGCAGCTACGAGGGAAGGTGTGATGCAGCCTTCCCCTGCCCCATCCTATATGCTCCGTCTCCTGTAACTGCGGGCAAGAGAAGTTTAAAGATGTCCCAGCCCCTTACTGACCCCAGCCCAAAAAGGCAGGAGCTGTGCCACCTCCCCTGCTGCGGGGACGGGTGACAAGCCTCTCCTGCCCTGAGCAGCTCCCTGGCTGCCACTGAACAGGCACGGGGAGAAGAGCTGCTGCTCCTGGCAGCTGCAGGGAGAGAAGTTTGCTCACGCTGTGCTCCAGCGCTCAGTTCTCTATCTCAGCAAGCGATCAGGCTGTGCCAGAGCAAACAGGACATCAAATAAACAACGCGTTAAGAAGAAGCACGCTGCAGACACGTGCGGTCGCTCTGGTCTCGAGCCCCAGCAGCTCCCATGGCTCAGACATCTGCAGCAGCTTTGCTCTGCTTGCCGCAGAGCCTTGCTTTTCTCTGACCCACCCCAGGACCGCCGAGCAGGTAACCTGGCTGCAGAAAGTCCAGCCCCAGATGCAGCAGCTTTGCTGAGGACTGATGCTTTCCAAAGTATCTCCAGCTCTCCTGCTCAGAAACGTATCAGTGTGCAAGAGGCCAACTGCAAACATCACTCCTGAGGGCACTTCTGCTCTCGAATTGCTGGCCTGTGGGGCACGCAGGAGCCCCAGCAGCCAGGCACTGGGGGACTGAACTTCCCCGGGTTGGAGGAGCGGTGTGCTGTGTCTCAGGCCGTGCTCCTGACCTAGTTTCAAACCTGGGCAGTTTCTGTTGGTCCCCGCGTGGTGCTGAGGCCTGCCGTGCTCCCGGCAGTGCAGCTGTTACCCCCTCTCCCTTTCAGCAACCTGACCCCGGGCAGCTATGCCACGAACGCGCTCGCATCCTGTCCCCCCCAGCCCCGTCCCAGCCCTGGGGACATTGAGACGCACAGGACAGCGGCACCGAACCACACTGGGGCTCGCTGCTGACGTGAGACGCAGACGTCGGGACGTGGGTAAAATAAACCCCAAAGCCTTACAACCTCAGCGTGCCTCCAAGAGCCGCTGCGTGTCCTCGCTGTCCCCAGCAACTCGCCTCTGTGTGGATGGGGGCAGCGGGACGGGCAGCTCAAGGCCATACGCGGGGAGGTGTGCGCCCCCCGGCACTGCTGCACCTCGCTCCTCTGCCACACGGCAAGAACGAAGGGCACGAGGCCGTTATTCTGGCAGAAGCAGAAGCAGTGCTACAGAACGTTACGCCCCTAAGAGATTAACAAGGAGCTTTTAATGACCTGGTGTGAATAACCCGAAACACTTCTACAGCAGCTGCAAAGAGCAGCAGCCGTCTCACTTCTGTTCTTCGCCTGATGCTCACAGCTCTTCTAGAGGCCGGGGACTTGTGAGCGTGATTTAGCGTTTAGTGCAGAGCTGTGTACAGCACGACATAAACACCGGGGGGACAATAAGGGGCTCGGGGAGAACAAGCAGCAGCCCTCAGCAGGACACAGCCCATCCTGCACGGGCTCAGCTGACGAGCACTAGATAGCGGTGCTCTGCGGTCCACGGGAGGCCATGGCGCTGTACAGCCCTGCTCCCAGGGGTAGGTTTATAAATATTTTCCAGGATAAACATTTGTAAACAGCGCCTTTCAACTCAGCCGAGAACCAAGTCTTGATCTCCTGCTCTCAAAGAGAATCATCATCTTCAAAGGAGGGGAGCAAAGCCACTCATGCCAACGGGGCAGCTACAAGCAATCCGCCCTGTTTGGCACCAGCCTCCAAAGCGGTCGTGGGGGTTTGTGCTCGTGGTGTGCCCACCAGGCCCAAGCCTCCCCTGCAATGCCTCCCCGCACCGCTCCCAGGAGCCGGGTACGTCGCCCCGGCTGCCTCCAGAAACGGGACCTGCCTGGGGAAACGCGATCGCCTCCGTGCCTCTGCTGCGAGGGACAGGGGTCACATTCTGCTGAGATCAGAGCAAAGCAGGCTGGCATCCGACTCCGAGCCTCACTGTTCATGAAATCAATACACGGCCCGCGGTGGTAACTTCACCTCCTCTGCTCTTTGAAGGGTTCCCTCCCTTCCCCCTCCGCCGGCCGTGAAAGCAGGCACTGGGTGGTCCCTCCCAGGCCTGTAAAATTGGCTTGTTGAAAGCCTCAGCAAAAGGAAGGTCAGATGCCTTATGAACTGTGCAAACCCACCTGTGCTGGGCTGCCATTGGCATGGGATTCGGGGATGTGCACGGCCACACAGCTGCTTGCACCACAGCAGGTGCACCTCGTCCAGATGCAGCCACAGATGCAGAGGTTTCCCCCAAATGGGGGGCAAAGACGCAGCTCCGAGCACCGTGCCCCAGACCTGCAGCTCTGGCTACAGAACGAGGTAAAAGCGTTGCAGTTGTGGATCTGCTGCCCGTCACTGTGGATAACGAACCCTCCACACAGAAAACGTACCCTTCTTGGGAAGCAGAGCTCCGACTCAAACAATTCAGGTGTCCTTGGGAGGTGCAGTGACAAACCCACACGTTTTTGCCTTCAGGTTCAACCACAAGAGGGCAACACCACCCAGACAGCCCAGGCACACGCAGCTGGTCCAAAGCCTGAGGTCTGCCAGGAGGTGACCGCACGCTGCGAAGCCACCGCTGAATGCTTGTAGGAGAAAAGGGAAAGGAAAAACAGAAGCAACTGCAACACTTCTCATCAGAGACAGTAATTTCGTGAGCTGGGCAGGAGACCCGGCACGCCTGCCCTGCAGATGGTGCTGAGCTGTGACCGAGAGGCAGACCCAGCCTGGCTGGAGCCACTGACCGAACGGACCAGAGAGCCCTGTCCCAAAACCCGGACCTCAAAAGTCTGGATGCTTGCTGGTCCCCCAGTCTGCCTGGGGCTACTGCAAGCACCTTCCCAGAGCTTCACAGCATCCTCGTTCTGATGGTTGGCAGAGATCAGGGCACAGAGAGCAGAGCCAAAGCCCGCCAGCCTCTTGGCAGCGACCTTGGGGCCGGTTTTCAGCCCCATTCTGTGAGCAGACCTTCACATGAGGAACTGCAGCTCCGCGCTGCAGCAGCATGCTTCAAACCCTCCTTCCTCAACCCTCAAACCCAGGAATTGCCTTGTAAAATTCTAGCAACTCAGAAAAACCTGACTGTCCTAAGGGTATTCCCACCGCTCTCCCTCTTGCCTTCCCCAGCCGGCCTGCGGCATCGCTGCAGGGCACACGCATTTACTGCCTGCTCAGCCCCTCCTGCCTCCCTGCTCCCACTGCCCAGCCCTGGGAAGGAACAGAGATAAGGGGAGCGCTGCAGAGAACACAAGGGCTTAAAAAAAGCTACGATTGAGTAGAGATAAGAGCTCTGGGTGTGTAAGCACGCACCGCTGGAAGAAAGACCACCAGTGAAAGAAGGGAGCACGTGTGCGATGGCACGTGTCCAGGGTGGGGGCACTACATAGCCACGCCACTTACCTGGAAGGTTAAAAGGTTTTTAAGCAGTGGCATTCTCACCCTCACGGTGCCCCTGCCTGATTAAATACGTCTAACTGACGCTTGCCGTTGTGGCTCCGTGCAGATGCTCACGGTGTCTGGGCAGCCCAGCAGGGTGGAAAGGGGCGCACAGCACAAACGAGCACCCTGCTGCGTGCGTGGGTGCAGCAGGCTCCCTCTGCACCTTGCTCACACCACAGATAACCGATTCGCTGTGTCTTTGTGTGGTGTGATCACCTCCGGGGAACAGTCTCTAGGCCCCGTAAGCTCCGTGTGACCCTAAGCTGTGCTCTAGATTGCAAATGTGGTGGTGGAGACTCGGGGAAGGAGAGCGCTGGTGCATGGCAGAGGCCGTTGAGCATCCTCCTCCCCTGGCTCGGGCTGGTGGTGCTACAAACCCAGGCTCCCTGAACGCTCCCAGCCTGCTGCTCCGACAGGCACCCTCTGCAAAGCCCTGCTACCAGAATCGTCCTACATAACGCGGCTGAATGAGGCTAACAACAAGCAGAGGGGGAAGAAAGTGAGGAGTTAACTGGATACAGAAATGACATCTCCAAACGCCACTGACTTGCAGCATCGAGCTGCAATCCCCTCTCTGCACCACACTCAGAGAGCTGGGCAAAGCCTGCTGGAAATGGACCTGGGATGTGTGGGGCTCTGCTGAGCCCACACCAGCTCCAGCTTCCCACCCAGTAAATGTGAAGCAAGCACGTCAGCGGCCAGCCCCAGCGACAGAACGAACCCGTTACAGGAACTCGGTGTAGCCCTCACTCGAAGCACACGATCCCCCGGGTTCCTCAATGAGACCCACTCATTTTTCACCCCGTTAAGGGAAAAGCAAACAGCTTAAACATTTCGGTGCCTACGTTAGGCTCCCAAGCACATTTGCTGCCTATCTTATCAGCACAGCTTTAGCAGCCTTTCTAAGTTGTTTCACGACTTTGGCCTTCAGAAGCCTGGAAAGGGGGGTGGAAAAACCCTCTATTCATACTTACCACAGCACAGCACATTTTCAGGAGGACATTCCTACCATCCAGAGCAAACAAATGGTCCTGCCTGTGTGTTTTATGCGTTAAGTTACAGTGATACCAACCCAGCTTCGTTGTGCAAGACAATTTCAATTTTCTTCGGAGTTCCTGGACCACTTTACAACTGGAGCCAAGAAGCCAGACAAAAGAACACTTGTCTCTGCTTTAGACAGGATGCAGGATGATTTACACCCCAGTTTTACCAGCTAGGACCCCAGCCTCATTGGGATGGGCTCTTCAGAGCATGCAGCGAGCCGTACAAACCTGGGACCCGCTCCATGGGCGAACATTCTAGGCTCTGTAATACTAAGAATTAAAAAAATGCAGTACAGGCTATGGTAAGACCCTTTTCAGTCATAACAAAGTCTTGCTGATTTGCCAGGTTTATTCAGGAAGCCCTTGGCCAAGTCACTGGCTGACAAAAGGAACACCCAAGTCCCCTTCCGTAAGGTAGGAATAGGATTTTGGTCTTTAGGCACTGGACGAGACTTGCTCAAGAAGCGAGCAGGAGCTGTTGCAGTAGCGAAGGAGATGTCTGGGGAGTTCCCAGGGCTTCCTGGGGGACCCAAGGCAATGACCCCAGCACAACGCAGCACGCACACAGATAGATGCCACCCAAAGCACCACGACAAACAGAGGCCAACTCATCTGTCCTGCAGGTGTAGGCAGAGCACGGCGTTAGAGCAGCAGCCAGGCACCAGCCTGCCCCGGCACCAGGCACCCTGCTTGCCCAGGAGACTTCTCTTGGCCTCAAGAGTTCAGGGCAGGAGAAGTTACCCATACCGAGGGGTTAAAACTCAGACACGACAACTCACTGCTTTCCTTGCCACCATCGTTACGGGCCTGGATTTGTTACAAAGGCTTTCTGCCATCACAGCACGGCTTCAGTGGCACCAAGGAGAGCCTCCAGCTGCAGCTGGTGAACGATGCAGGGACAGCCGACTTAACCACGCAGCTGAATTCACAAGCTGAGCACTTCATTTGCCAACAAAATAAAGAAGGCCCAGCTTGTATAGCTGTGACACAGCAATTTCACATCAAAGAGGATTTCAGACCCCGCCTGTCCGTAGCCCACCCAGGTTTTTTCTTTCCTTGCATTTATGGGATCACAAAAAAAAAAAAACCAGTGTCATACACTTCCCTCGCAGAGCTGCAGGAAATCCACCCCAAGCTGCATGCCAGCTTCAGCTCCGAGCGTTTCCTTGGGCTGTCCTGTCCTTTCAGCGAGGAGAACAAAGCAACCTTGGCACACCACAAGCAAATATTTCCCCCGTTCTCCTGAATGAAGTGGATATCCTGTCACAAACCTGTGCGCTTGGGAAGGGGAAGGAGGAGAAGGAAAGGGAAGAGGATGAATTAGCTAAAAATTGGCACGATCTGAGAGGTCTCAGCATGCCACCAAAGCCACTGAAAGGATTTCATTTTACATGGCCAAATGCTGAAGAAGAATTACTCACACGAACCTCGGAGGAGCTCTGAGCTCCATGTCACCCAAGAGCAGCACACTTAAATCCTTCTGAACGGGTCAGGAGAGGGATACTAGGGATGTCCAGTTCTGACACCCAATTTGTCTGGTTCTGACCCAGCTCTACAAGGACAAACACCATTCTGCTCTCCCTGTCTTTTATTTCCACCTTGCCCATTCTCAGGGCCAAGCAGGGGGTTTGGAAGGTCCCTTCCGTTGCCACCACCAGGCAGCAGCTCCAGGTCCCACATGTACAGAGAAGACCCAACTCCAGCAGGGTCCCTCTGCACAAGCAGGGCAAAGACACCGACGTGCTGACATAAATGCTGCACCAACAGCTCCCTCGGCCTTCCTCCTAAGGGGAAGCCTGGCAGGGGCCAGATTTCACCCTGGGTCCCTACCTGGGCCACGCTGATTTGTTAATGAAACCTTGCAGAAAACAACCCCTTGCACCGCGTCCCGACTGAATCGAGCTTCCAGACATTTCAGCCATGTCCCTTTTTTGTGATTCCTCTGCACGGTTCCTGCAAGCTCTGGCAGCACGGTGTTTAAAGCTGTTGTTTAAAGCTGTTGTTCAGTTGTTAGCAGATTTCAACAATACCAAACCTGACACGTGCAAGCAAGCTCATTCTTCTCCCAATCTGCGCTCGAGCCACGCACCACGTTAGCGTTTGTCAGCAGGTTTCCCACCGTGACACTGCCGTTCAGAGCCGGCTGACCCAACAGCAGCGCATAGCAGGGTCACGGCGGGATTAACATTCCCAATACCACTGCTAACACCAGAGATCTGCAGCTACAGCAGTTGTGTGACAGTTCGTACCGCTGCTGGGACGCGCAGAGCTCACGAGGGCGCAGGGTTTGTGCTCACACGAACCCCAGCAGCGCCCTCGTATTTACGGTGCCATTTACCGAGACCTGATGTGAGCCGGTGCCGAGGCAGAAAGCAACGGCTGGTAAATAAAGAAAAAAAAAAACACAAACCCCATTGTGGACTCCAGCCAAAATCTCCGTGCCCACTGCTTTTGGGTGAACGCAGACTTTGCGAAGGACTGAAGGAGGATTAAGCGGCAGCTTTAGCAAACAGCCAGAAGGCAGCGAAGCCACAGTGAAGGCTGTGGCACGGATTTGTTT
This sequence comes from Oxyura jamaicensis, assembly GCF_011077185.1. Lineage (NCBI taxonomy): Eukaryota > Metazoa > Chordata > Aves > Anseriformes > Anatidae > Oxyura > Oxyura jamaicensis. Next base: position 12,551,767 of record NC_048912.1, read on the forward strand.
GCAGTTGTACGTCTGTTTACTATTTGCAGCTATGTGCAAATAGCAGAAAGCCATTCTTTTCCCCTTCCGATCAGGGCTTGGCATCATCTGCATTTAAGCATATCCAAGAGCTGCCTCCAGCAGCATGCCAGCTGGGTTGTGGTCACAGGGAGCGCTCCGATCCACGGTGACGAGAGCCTTCAGGAACCTGTAAGCAGAGCTCAGCTGAGGGCAAGAAACAAGAAAGGGCAGCTACATGCATGCGTGAAAAACTGGGGCAGCTCTCAGGGCTGGCTGTTTGCTCGTCACTGCACGGGTTACGCAAACGACCACCCAAAGCCCTCGGAAGGCCCAGCAGCAGGTGCAGGATTTATTCCCAGGCACAGGGCACCAGCTAGAACAGTTACACGGACAAGCTTTGCCAGCAGGTCTGCTCCGAAGACACGGTTTTCGGCAGAAACAAGGCACAACGTAAAAGCCCTCAATTGTAATGCAGCTCGTTCAGGATAAAGTCACCTTATTCTAAACTCTGGGTATCCTGGTTTACCATTCAACACAGACACAGCTCTGCAACCAGGGCTTGCTTAATTTAACCCTGCTGGCAGGCCCACAGCTCCTCCAGGTAGATGTGGTGGGCAACAAGAGGTACGGAGCTTCCCACCACATCCAGGAACTCCTGTCTCTCTCCAGCCCTTGCTGTTCAGTGGAAGGAAGGACAAGACAATCAGACTACCATCCGAACACTTCCCTCCAGGAGCTCTGAGGTCTCCATGAAGAGGACTGAGAAAAGAGGAGGATGCCAAGTCCCCAACCGACGCTACCAGCCCCACCTCTGCTCTCCCTGTATCTGGTGGCTCCCTTCCCAAGGTACATGGGGCAAGCCGAGCGCTCAGAGGAAGCCAGCACCGTTGCTTCCTGCGCTGCACAAACAGGAGCTGGCACGATCCCGACCCACCTTCCATTAGCGGTGACCTCATATTAACAAAGGCCTTTTTATAGTCACACTTGGCAAGCCCTTCTGCGGAGCACAAAGTCACTCCTCCTGCCCTCGTCTGACTCCGGTGACCTCGCCCAAGGAAGCCCCACACCACCACACTGCCCTCACCTCCTGCAGCCATCCATGGGCCACCCAAGGCCGTGTCCTCCTCCCCGCATCTCCCCTTCCACCCGTCCTTGTTCCACCCTCTCCTCTCTGACCAGCTCCTCAGCACGCCTCTAGAAGCAGAAGCTGTGTCCCAGGGCTGTGGGAACAGGCCACATTTCCCTCGTTAGCTGCCACAGGTTACTCCTAAGCCGTCTGAAAGGCTCTTCTGTCCCATCACACCAGGCACGTGCCTCCCACCTCATCTCCTTTTTGTTCTGTCAAGCAGGAGGCAACGTGCCATTTGGGCACTGCCTGGCACCCCACGCAGGAGGGGAGATCTGGAATTTGAGGAGCACCGAGTCCAGAAAACAGGAAAGGGCTGAGGACCAAGGCTGGGCACAGCCCAGGGGCCCACGTTTACGGCTGTAATAAAAGGATGAGGCAGAGATGAAAGCAGGGCCGAGCCAGGCGTGGTAAAGCACAGAAAGAACGGTGTGGGGTGGGGCAGGCAAAATAGGCTTGAAAGAGCAGAGAAGCTGACTAGGCAGATGATGAGAGGTGCGTTTTAGCATTTTCCTTGCCAGCCCTGCGGATCTAAGCCAGGACAGGGATGGGGCAGGCAGGAACGGCTCCAGAAACCCGCCTCGGGAAGCAGGAATTGCCCACTTGAGAGGCTTCTCATCGTGATCTGGACAAGCACCAAGAACTGAACCCACTGTGCAATGCCACGGGAAGAGCACGTTTCCCAGCCCATTTCTGGGTTGCAGACACCAGCACGCTCTGTGTCAGGGCTGTGACCCTCGCCGCTTCCCCTGGGTACGCCGACCTTTACAAACGCTCCCTGCCACGTCTGTCTGCAGCAGGAAAACATCCCTCCAGTAAAGCAGAGGCCCGACTAGCTGGGTCTGGTCTGTTTTAACTTGCCTGGAGCAGCCACAAAAGGGGTCAGCCAAAGCCGACCCCGCAGCACGTGTATCTACACACATTCACACCCGATTCAAGGCACACTCTTGTTTACCAGCCCAGCCAAGCAGACACTTTCCAGGAGAACAGCAAGAAATTACAAGGCTTGCCTTCCAGCTATTCATTACAAACCAAAGCCTCCCCATACACCAGCTCCCAGCTTGCCTGACCTCTCCCCGGCTCGCACTCGCCTCGAGGCTTTCTCCTAATCTTTGAAGAATCCCAGGGAGCGGGGCAGCCTGGCAGGGAGGGAGAGCTCTGCTGCAGGAAACCTCACCGTCAGCCCCCTCGTTTCTCATCGCGCCGAAATTAAAAATAAGCAGTGAGGAATTACACTGGAAATCTCCCACGTGATTTTCAGAAGCGGAGTAATTATCTTTTCATCAGTTGTTACCCAGAGCTCTCCTAGGGGGAAGGCTGAGGCTGAATTTTAACACCTGAGTTCTCCTTAGCCGGTTCAGGTCCAGGCAGAGCAAGCAGAGCCTCTGGGGAGATTAAGCAGCTGAAGCACAAGGGTCATTTGTGCAAGATGCAAAGGCCAGTCAGAAATTACCTCCGCGGAAATCACAAAAGGTGCCACGATGATGAGTGATCTGCTCAGAGCCTCCTCCTCCACCGGGAGCCTTCAATTCTCAGTGCTCATAGCCTGGCACGGCTGCCAGGCATGGCACGTCTTTTGGGAATCAAATGCTGCAAGTGCAACGCCACCTACTCACTGCAGAGCTGGAAAATGATTGTAAGCAGCGCTGGTTCGTGACATAAGTAAACATAACACAGAATTCAAATTCACGCGTCACCCGTGATGTACCTCAAGTGATGCTCTGCGCGTCTTCTCTCTTACAGCCACCAGCACTAGCAGTAACAAAGAAGAAAAAAGGATCAGCCTTGGCTGCTCTGGATCCTGGAAAAGGGAACTTGGTACCTGACTTGGCACGGCTGCTTGGAAGGGAGGGGATGGGTTTGCTCTCGCTGCTGGAGCGGACAGACCCCCACTTGATTAACAACTGAGCGCTCCCTTCCCGCTCACCTGAGCACACAACTGCTAGAGCCAGGAGTCCTGTGGGAGCCGGCAGGAAGCACAGAGAGGTCAAGAAGGGCTAAGCAAAGGCAAAAAAAAAAATCTCCCCTATTCAGGATTAAAAAAAAAAAGCTCCTGATCTGGGCCAGGGGAACTGCAAGTTTGAAAGAAAGAGAACAGATTTCACAAGTGAAGCTATTTTAAACAATAAAGGGGAAAATATATTGGGAGAGAAGATCCACACAGCTGGGCTGAGCGCCAGCTCTCAGCACCGTGTGCTCTCACACTCACACCTTTCCAGCTTTTCCCAGGGAAGCATCACAAACAGGCACCCTGCTTCCACTAGACGGTCGTGTTAAAACGCAGCAGCACTGAACAGGCTCCAAAAGCAAGAGGGGCGCCACCAGCCATTTCGCACTGGGGAACCAGAATTCTGAAGCCTGGAAGCGAACAGAGATCCTGATCGAATTTTGGAGGACTTCAGGCAATTGTAGAGGACTCTACAGAGGAGAGGAGACTGTCGCCTCAGCTGCTGAAAGCGAGGAGGATTTCTGCTCAGCCTGCTTAACATGCTTTATTTTTAATACTGCTTTTGCTCCGAGAGCCAGAAAACAATTTGGAGAAAGAACGTCTTTGTTAGGGATTTTACGCCCCGGTCCTTTACTTAAGGTGCAAAATCTCACAGTAAATGTCACCGTGCCTCCCACCCCTTTCCCACAGTGACACCCCAGCACAATGAAGAACTAGAAGTCCTTACAGGGAAACATTTTGGAAAAAACAAACAAAAAACAACAACTAAAGACTATGTACAGAAGTCCTGAAATCTTCACCCGTGTTTGGAACGCTCTACGAGAAACACGTGCCAGGCAGCTAAAGCACCGTGTGGCCCCGAGGCAAATGGAAGCTGTGCATTTGCTAAAAACGTGGGTACAAGGATGCAGAAGACATCTCCACCAGGGGGGAGAAAGGGAAGAGACCCATCACAAGTTTCCCTCTGCGTACAGCGAGAATGAACAGGATGCCTCGGAGGAAAACGTTGGCAGCAGTGATATCATCCAGAGGCAAGTAAGAGATCTCACAGCAACTGACACAAAGGTGCAAAAGGAAGAAGGTGAGAAGTTTTCAGTTGAAAATTCTTCTCAGATGACCATAACCCCCATCCCACCCCAGGCCGGGGGTAAGCAGCCACTAGAAAAGCTCCCTTCCAGAGTAACCATGAGCTCCCCTCCTGGGATTGCCTAAGTTTTCTCATTAAGAAGGATATTTTAATTAACTAAGCCAGGGAATAAATATCAAATTCACGCGTGCTGATGGCTTCTGCTGGGCACAGGGAGGTAAGCTCAGCCCATCGGCCTGCAACGCTTCCCTTCCAGCTGCCTTTCAGAGAGGCTTCCTGCAGATCTCCGCCAGCAGCTCCCGTTGCTATTTCAACTCAGTGATAACAAACGGGAGGCTAGAGGCACACGTGAGAAGATTTCAGAGCGCTGTGAGGCGCGAGGTACTGCTGTACGATGCCCAACAGCGTTCCTTTAGCATTAGGCCAGGCAGCATTTCCACCCACTGAACCCAGCCTAGAACTTCATACTCATTACCAAGAAAACGGATCACACGAGAGGGACTGACTCGCTCCTGCAAGCCGGGCCTCACACCCAGAACCCAAAAGCATCCTGCACGGCTAACTTCTGCGCAGAGCAGGTCCTCAGGGGCCAAGTTCGCAGTGCAAGAGGGAGAGGAAGTAGGCTTACGCCCTGGAAATCCACCACAGGAAAAAAACACACCTCCTTTTGAGGCACTTTCCATGCTGTCAGAACAGCAGCCTGCCGGTTGAGGGCTGAAGCGCCCAGCGTGCCCTGTGCCAAGCAACACCTGCACTTCGGAGCTCAAGGAGCCTGGCACGCAGAAGGTAAGCAGCCCAACAGCGGCCAGGAAAAAAATGCTAGCTTTGGCAGATCCCTCTGTAACACGAAACTCAAAAAGGAGACTTCTCAAGGCACCCGGTAAGCTCTCAGCAACTCCCTCGCCTAGACACGGCCCTTAGGCTGCAGAAGGTGCATCCCAGGAGCTCAGCTCAGTCCTCCTCATCTCCCTTTTATCTTCCGAAGTTACCAATGACTGAAATTCTTGGTTGTTTTCTAATATTCTAAAGGGAACTACGTTTTAAGCAGTTAACAGCCCCGATCTCCCTGCTGGGTGGCAGAGGGGAGGGGACGCGGGTGTTTCGTGCTGCTGACCAGGGCGGAGGGGAGGCTGCGCGGCCCCCGTGCAGCCGCTGAGCTGCCAGACCTGGCTCACCCCTTCTGTGGGGGCTTTCAGCCATAAAGCCTGCTCCTGCTGAAATGAGATTTAAATACCTTTAGGGGTGTAAATTCGAACTCTGCTGTTCTCCAGCGTCCCGGGGCCGGCATGAGCTGGGGTCGCTGCCCAACCACCTTCCCACGGCAGTAATTAACCCCGGGCAAGCACTGGCACGAAGCTCCCGCTCTCGCATGACGGCAAGCATTCCTCTCCCCGGAGTTTATGATAAAGCCCCAGCTATCCATAAACAGCTCTGGGAAGGGCTGGCCTGGGTTCACCTTCACGCAAGGAAGATGTCAGGCCCTGGCAGGGAGCCAGCCATTCATGGTTCTTTAAACCTCCTGAGTTTTGTCAGCTCTGACTCAAATGACCTACTTGGGGAAAAAAAAAAAAAACCCTAAGAAGTCCATCACACCCTTTCCTCCCCTCCACCCACTGTGGCACTTAATCACAGCGAGATCACAAGGGACAATTTCCAGTGACGGTGAGTCACGGCCTCCTGTCCCTGTGCTCGGTGAGCACAATGCACAATGGTGTCCCCGCGGATCGCAGCACCCCGCGGCCCCTCCACCCCGTGAAGCCAGCCCCGTGCTCCATCACGGTGCCACAGAGCTGTAGGACGCAGCAGGAAAACCATGCAGTCACCCAATCATTCACCCTAAACGTATTAAAGCTTTAAGCATAAAATCAGGATTAAAGGCAAGGAAAAAAATTGCCCATTCATACTCCCCGCCCCAACAGCTCTGAAAATCCATCTAACCTCCCTCCCTGGAGCTGCTCGCCTTATTTCTGGCTCCCAAATTCACGTCTTACAAGGAAACCCTCAGTGACTTTTACTCCTCTCCCAGCTTTTCACCCTACCAACTCTTTAAAGCCAAAGCTCCCTTCCCAGGAAGGCAGGCACAGACACGGCAGCAGCAGGAGCAGCTCAGACGCAGCCCCCAGCAGATCAGCAGCCACAATCTCTTCCTGGGCCAGGGCAGGAGCTCTCAACTCCCTTGCTGATGAAGCTGTTAAGATTAGGCCACTGCTGGCACTAAGATGACGTGGTGCAAGTATTTAATACACTCCCGCCAGCTGGGAAGCCAGCCTGTGTGGTTTTTGCTCAGTTTTTTTTGGTTGTTTTAGAAAATAAAATCTTATTTGCTGGTTGTGAATGATATCCCTCCCTCTCTCCTTCCCATAGGATTTTCACATCCCCGTGAGGAGAGCAAACTCCCGGGCAGCAAGAGCAAAGACCAACAGGCTTTTTAATTAACTGCCCCTCTCCCGATTGCCACAGCCTTGCCAAATGCTGGAGAAACTCAATTCCAGCTGGTAATTGAGCAGTTATGGCTCAGGAGGGACATCGACAGCAGGGAAGCACCGCAGCGATGGGATGTTGTTGACACCACAGCCTCCTGTGCCAGCCCCTGCTGAAGGACTCTGCCATCAGCACGCTGGGCACCAGCGATTCCCCAGAGGGGCAGCAGCTTTTTGCGGCCATCAGTCCCTTAAATTAAATCTTAATTGATCCAAGAGCTCCCTAGAGGGTTACATGGAGCAAGGAGAGGCCTTGTTAGGCAGCCAAAAAAGAGCCCTGCACTCAGGCATGCCTCCGAGGGTGTTTCCTGCACCTTTCACAGGTATCCAAGGAATTTGCCAAGCCTGGCTGCCAGGTCCACCAGCCCACTCCAGCACACCCTGCAGACCCCCCTGGATTCCAAAAACTCCTCTTTATCCTCCTCCCTTTCAACCAGTCTCAACTTCAAAAGGAGGAAATTAGCGATTTTGTAACGTTTCATCTTGTTTCTGTTGCCTGACCCACCAAAACAAAGGAGGGAAAAGCAAAGACCTGACTCTCACCAGGAGCACAACCGATTATTAAGGCAATTACATACAATAAGGGCACATATTAAGAGGAAGCCACTGAAAACGGGGCTGATACTTCAGTTTGTGCTCCTGTTCCAACGAGCTGGGCAAGCGCTTACTTTCCAGAAGCAGGAGGGACGCCGAGCGATCTGTAAGCCCAGAGAACTCCCCACCAGATGAGACAAACTGCAACCAGCACCACGCCACTCGTGCTACCAACCTCGTAGGAGCAATGGTGCAATCCTGGCCCTCAGGGCGCAGTGAGCAAATACAGGGGGCTCAGGAGACAAGGTAGACTTACAGCAGCTCAGTTTCAGCAGAACTGCACCCCCCCCCCCCCCCAAATTATTCCAGGCTCTGTCTCCCAGCACTGCAGCTCTGAAGGCTGCAAGCCCACAGATGAGCCAAATTCAGCAGCTTGCAAGTGGCTGGCATGGCTGGATTAGCTGCGGCCTGAAGGCAGAAAAATGACAGTGAGTGACAAGGAGGAGGAGAAGCTCTCCAGGAAAGTTGGTCTTTGAGAATTCCTTTGCTGAAAGCGGCGAGCAAACAGAAAGCCACATGGCAGGCTGCCCCTTGGGCCGGGGGGAGGCTGCAAGCAACCCACCCACCAGCACAGCCCGACAGCAGGGAGGTTTCTGAGAGGCAGCAGATGCCACCTACGTTGGCTAACAGGCCCAGCACGCTGTGTGCAGCCCAAGAAGGCTGTGCCCACACAGCACTGTGCGACGCACGCTGTGCCCCGGGCAGTCGGGGACATTTTGTTGGCACTGTGTATAGCACAGCTCTGGGTGGCTGCCACGCACGGGGGAGAACAGACCCGGGAGGGTGCTGAGAGGCTCTGAGCAGGGAGCAGATCAGAGCAAATCCTGGGGACTCTGAGTCTGCCTCCCCCATATCATCCCCCAAACAGAGGTGCTGAGGGCAGAGACGAGGCAGCACAGCACCACAAAGGAAGGGGTGTCCCCCTCACAGCAGTTCCCGGTCCATCAGCCAGAGATGGTCTCGTACCAGTAAGCAGACCTGTGTCCTGCAGCCCCTCAGGTCTCTGGTTTATAACACTTTCCTCTTCCTGCAGCCTCAGATGGGACATCTTCCCCGCTGCTTTCCCTAAGCCGAGGAAGGTCTGAGAGAATAGCTTGCTGCCAGAGGAATGGGCTAGAGGCTGAATAGGAGCAGCAGAGGAGGCGTGGGCTGGCAGTCATCGCTATTACAATGTTAATTCCCTTTGACTTGCCAACATTAGAGACCGAGCATCCATTGTCATCCTTTGTCTTTTACAGGAAGACCTTCAGCATGGGCTTACTGTCTTCAAAGAGCTTTAAATACACCCGTTAAAGTTTTATGGCACAACCTTAAATTCCTCAGGGCTGTATTTTTGTGTTCTAAAAGTCGCACCCCTTCAGGAGCCAGGTACTCCGCCTTTAGGGGAACGGCACCTGTGTGCCACGGGAGATTTTCATGACCCAACTTTTAGGGAGAACTAAAATAGTAACAGCAAATAGCACAGATGGCAGTTAATATTACGAACAGCCAGACGAGGTTTTTCCCTTCCTAGTTTTAACAGATCATGTCATTAAATGAGGAGGTCTCATCTCACCCTCCCAGCAAAGACCACTGAAGGACTTTAGAAGCACAGAAGGGCAGGTCCTCGCCAGCACAGCCTCCAACATAACCAAGGAGGACTTGGCTTACCTGTCCAAGGTCCAGAGTGACGTTGACCTGGTTGAACTCCAGCCCCCGGGAGAGCGGGGGGCTCTGCCACCAGCGCTCGGTCCCATCGATGGCGTTCGTTATGGGGTGTGCCTTGTTGCTGTTCGCCGAGGAGCAGATGTCGCAGTACTGGCCCTGTTGGAAAGCACAAAGACAGCATTTAGCTGTAGCCAGGAAAGCACGACTCAAAGCAGGCAGGTACCAGAACAGTTTGGAAAATAAAGAATCAATACATAAACTTCTTGTATGCACCAATTTAGAGCGGGGACTGAAAAAGGAACAAGAAAAAGCTGCAAAAACCCACAACAACCCAACGTAAAATTTGGCCTGCTCTCAGAAGTACCCCTTCCATATTTCAGGTATTTTTCACCATGCATATTCAGGTAGATTTCACTGTGCATTGCCAGAGGGGCTCAGACACAAGGAAGCAGTTGCCAGCTGCAGAGCAGGCAGAGGGAGGCTGAGCCTCCTTCCCACTGCATCCAGCGGCAGCCCGAGCTCCAGGGCCACCAGCCCGTGGCTCCTCTGCCGAGGCTGCCACTCCCAGCCCTGTCAGTACCCAGAGATCCTGACCTGGACCATTCAGTCATCCCTACGGACCCAGGCTGCCAGTTCTTCTGTCCAGCTCCGCAATCTGTTTCTTGTCAACCCATTCATTTCACAAGTATAGTCCTTTCAGCTACATTTTCAAGCTTAATGGTGTAGCAGCCAAGTCCCCTTTTGCTGGTGATGCTTCAATGCAAGGCTCGAAAGGGACAGCCCCTGCTGTCACTTGGCCAGGGACCTCACTGCAATCACTCTCATGGAGTCTCTCCTGTCTTGCTTTTGTGGTGCAAGCGTCTCTGTCAGCTCCCTGGACACGCTGCCAGGAAAAACAGCTCTGCAACTTTAACAGCACCTCCTGAGCAGGATCAGACAAAGACCCAAGCTGTTAAGGGCAATTCTTTCTTTCCTACCTAATGCACAAATGAATCTGACCCACTCTCAAGGAAACCTGCAAGTAGCCCCGAGATCAGCAAGGAACTTGTTTTGTGGAGCCTCTGTTCTGTCACTTGGCTTGCTGCTGCAGAGCCTGAAAGGGAACTCTGTTGCAGGCAATTTGCCCTTAAAAGGTGCAGTTATTCCCAGGCAAACAAGCTGCCCTTGCCTGTCCCAGCTGCAGCCAGCTTTAATATTACACCAGGTACACAATTTCAAGACAGGCAGTCTCCTTCCTGCTTACTCCACGTGCACCCCTCAGAGGGCTGAGGCAAGGCACAGCCACCCCAGAGATTTTCCAGATGCCCCAAACTTCGGAAGAATTGCAAGGCAAAGGGAGCTGAGAATTCCCTGCATTCTTGCCCACAGCCGTGTTATTTGCAGGCAATTATGCAATGCAAATTGTGCCAGACAAGCACACCTTTTAATTAACTCCTCTAGGAAGGTGAAAACAGCAGATGGGTAAGCACCAGGACAAAGAACAGGGCAGCTGGAACCACCCTGGTGCCAGGCAGGGAGCTCCCGCTGCACGGAGAGGTCAGGACATGTCCCGCTGGAACACGCACTGAGTAAGGAGGGCGAGCAGACCAGATAAAACTGACCCACTCCTGAGCACAAACCTCAAGGGGAACCGGTGCAACAGGTTGTGTGGAAACTTCTGCTGCACGATGCACACCGCTGAGACGGGGGGGAGAAGCGAGGAAAGGTTACAAAATGGGGATAAGCAACAGAAAACAAAGTGCTTTCATACTTCAAATTCTTGCTACGGATGCAAAAACCATTTCAAACCAAATGTTCGCATTGATGGGTGGCAGCCAATTCAGGCTTAGTAAGAGGGGACTAAAAATCAGGCTCAGCTGCTATACGTTTGTAATGCTGATGTTATCCCTCGGCACCGCTGAGCAGCCTGCCTGTGTTAGCTGCCAGGGGGCTGGTAACACGTCAACAGCTGAGCTGAGCTTGCTGTTAAAAGTATCACACCCCCCCCATGCACCAGTTGCTCGTTAGTTGTTTCATTAGAGCTGGACCTAGATCTGGTGGGAATCGCTTCCAGTTAGCTGTGTTTTTAAGTGATTCGTGCTCCTGTGCAGCATGCCAGGTCTCTGGGAAGCTCTGACATCAGTGGAGGATTTTAATTAAAAAGCAGTTGTGAGGTACTGGGTAAGCAGACAGCAGGTTACCAGAGCAGGAGAGGCGTGGATGTCACCCAAGGTATGCCACAGAAAGTTTTCAGCAGTGCAGACAAGATGCAAGGCAGCTCAGAGAACACAAAACTGCCACTATCAGAGCAGACTGCAAGGGAGAGAGATAAGGAGGGGATCTGAATGGAGAGCAGCCTCCAGAGACCTGCAAGGCCTGCTCCGGCTCCCATCAATAGGAGCTCTGAAGTTCCCCCCCAAGCATAAAGCCTAGCCCGGCACCCCGCTGGCATGGCTCGCCTGGGGGAAAGCAGATGGCTTTGTCCTGGTTTATCTGGCCTTGCCGTGACCCAACCTCCGCTCTCCTCTTCTAATTTATCGGCAAACCGCAGGGAGCGTGACCCAGCCTGGGCAGTTTGGGCTGAGGTAAGCGGGGCTGGAAATGGGGAGCAAAAAGTTGTATTGCAGACAAGGCAAGGAGGTGTTCCACGAGCTGTTACCGGGGCTGTCCTCCCAGATAAACCAACTGCTCACCCAGGCAGGTCTTGTCTCACCAGGTGTCTTCTGCAGGCTACAGCAGCTTGCCCTAAGAATGACTCAGTTTCAGCTGCAGTTGAGCCCCCCATGGCTCAGTGCCTTCACACATGTAACCACGGAACAGAGGCACACAGCAGCGGCCGGCCCACTGCAGCCCCCCACCCAACCCACACTGCGCCAGCTCTCCCCACCGTGCAGCGCCACGCAGCACGGGACAAAGAAATCCTGCTCACTGATGAACACAGGGCAGCAAATGCCACAACATCCAGGAATCAAACAGATTCAGACCTCCTCTGTTACACCGGGACAAGACCTCCTGTAAGCATCAACACTGCTCAGGTGCGACTCGACATGCAAACGAGCGCTTTGTGGCAGCAGGGCTTAGGCAAGGGCAGGTTTCAAACGAAAGCAAGAGAGGTGGTGACGTGAAATCAGTAGGGTTTGGTGCACGTTTTTAAATTCTAAGGTAATTGCCTCAATTAATGCCAGTAGCTTCCCTTATTGTTGTACTACTAATCCCCTGAAATCAAGCAATCATCTGCAGCCCTGCCTCGCTCGGAGCAGCAGCCCCTGCTGGCTCTGGCATGGCTCCGGAATAGCCCCCGGGCAGCTGGGTGGGCCGGGGAACCTGAGCACCCCCTGCGCCTCTGCCCCTGCCTGGGGAGACAGATAGCTTCCAGGCATCTTCGGTAAAGCCCATCAGAAGAATAAACCTGTAATCTCCCTTTTGTCTCAGCTTCAATTGATGGCTCAAAGGCACTTCTCATTAAGGTGGGCCTGCCCCCGCTGACTAGCAAGGGGAAGGAGGGAAGCAAACCTTCCTGGGAGTCCCTTTCAGCGCACCTCAGCATCGCCTCGCCTCACATCTCTACAGGCTGAAAAGCCTCCCGCAGTCAGAAACGCTGTCTTCTGCCAAAGAGCCCTCAATAAAGCAAAGGAAACTCCTTGAAAAGGTTCAGAGCCTTCCCACAAGCAGTGCCAAAAACCACTGCAAGTGTCTTTAGGGCAGCATTATCTTCGGAAGCTCAATGATTATCGCCATTTTAAGAATATCATGTTTTAAAGTGCATGAATTCCCTTTCCTAAAAGTCTACTACAATATCAAATGAAAACAGGCAGAAAACAAGCGACCGAACTCACTGACCGGGTGCTGTGTTAATGCTTTCCCCAGGTCTTCCATCAAGCAAACTTCCCTTCCCCGCCACAGCAGGTGGAAGTCCCTTGGAGGGTCCCAGGAGGCTTTCTTCCCGAATTCCCGATGAAAAGCCCCTTTACACCACGGCCGCGGCACGCACAAACAGCACCGAGCAGGTGAATGGGTAAGGGAAGGCACTCTGGTGGGACACGCAGATACCGAGGAGGTGCACACGGAGTTCATTATTGTCACTGCGGTCTGCCTAAATTGAACACTTCCCTCCCACCCCCCTCTTTGCTTCAGTCACCGGGTGGTGCCAAAACCCCTCAAGGGGATCAATTGGGAACTCTGACCTCTGCTCCGAGCCTCCTGCTTCCTCCCCTCCCCTTTAGGTGCTGCCTGTGGTCACGGAAAGGAGCTGCTACAAAAGGATTTTTCTAAAGCTTTCGGACCAACCAAAGGCCGCGGGCCTGGGGAGCGGTGCTCAGATCAAAGGATCCTGTGCCGGAGCCGTGCAGGGGACGGGAGGGGGTCGCTGTAAAACCTGCAGCCAAGGAGCCCCGCACGGCTGCTGGGGAAAGCCAGGAGGATTTGCACACCCTGCGGTACCAGGAAAGGGCTGAACCTGGAGGATGAGTTCCAGCTGCCCCCGAGGCTGGCACAGCCCCGGGGTGTATTTCTGAGAACACCGGTAGCACGGCGCGCGGTGCTAGGCTAGCCGTGGGGCCAGCACACAGGTGGGCAGGAGAGCGACAAACGCAGACCCACATCTGCCAGCTTTTCTAAGTAGCCTTATCCTCCTCGTTTGCTTGGCAGGTTATTCACATTTGTTTGTAACTGCACTTGCAGTCAATTCTTTACTTTTCTTTACTTTTTTCTACGTGAAAACTACCGTGCGGCCCTGTAGGCACAGGGGCTTCAGGTAGCTCCCGAGGCTCTCCCAGTACTGCTGCTTAACGCAGAGCTTGCTCGAGCTGCATTATTTTGCAGTGCAGCAACGTGGAACAGATCACTTTAAAAAGTGGCAAGGCTCAGAGGAGACTCCATCAGCTTTTTGCCCTCCAGTAACATCCTCAACAATTTCTATGACAAACGGGGCAAAATTCCACGTTGTAAACACAAAAGCCAGAAAATTCCTCGTACAGCACTGACTCAGGAGAACGCGGCCAGAATGAGAAAAATGCTTCAGAAGCTCATCTTACAACAAAGCCAACCCCAACAAAAGGCCAAGAAAGGCTGGATCCCAGAAGCTGACGCTTCCCCCTCGCTCTTCATCCCTGTTGCATTCAGGACAGACAATCCCACAGCCCCGCTGCAACAGGTGACCTGGCACCGTGAGCCCCGCAAGCACCAAGCAGCTCAGGCTGGTGCGCAGCAGCTGCTGGCTCTGCCGAGGGCTTCGTTGCAAGAGCATTTCGAGGCAGAGTTGCTTTTCCCTGCTCGGGCTGCCCCGAGGGGGGCAGCAGGTCCGGCGTTCCTGCAGCTAAACCTAGTGTTTTACAAGCCTGTTTACAATTCTTCTTCCTTCTTTTTAAGGGGGCCGGGGCCGTTAAACCGCGCAGCAGTTTTTACCATCTGCATTCCTGGCTGCGAGCTCCCTCCGGGCTGCTTAAAATGGGACCCCTGAGCTAAGTCACCTGACGCTCATGAAACGCTCCTCTTAACTTTCCCTCTGCTCATCCTAATGCCCCACCGCACACGGGGGACTTTGGAGTTAAGCCCCCCAAAGCTAACTATTATCCTGTATGTCACAGCCATTCTCTGGCTGGCAGAGGACTTCAGGCGCTGGCTCACCCAGGAGCGTTCGGACATAAAGAACCAACCCCTGTGAAAATAACGCCACGGGAACCCAGCGAACCGCGCTTCACGTGCGCGACTTCTGGGGAGCCCGGGAGAGCAGAGCACGTGTGCTGTGTGCCCTGGCTGCTCCGGGGGGCTTCCCACAGACCCCGGCCACAGCACTGGGGCCAGGCTGGGGGGGATGCCTGGGGGCACCCCAACCTGCCCCTCACCCCCTCCAGGGGTGCCCAAGCCCCCAACAAGCCAGAGGACACCAGCTCTGCATCAACTCCGACCACATGGGAAAACATCAGTGGGGGTCCTGGGGCTCTGCGCCCCCTCACCCAACCTCCCCACCTCCTCTGGCACCCACAGCAGGATGGCAGGGCTGGGACAGGGCAGCGAGGGCCAGAGAAGGACAAAGAGGGGGCTCAGCCTCCCCTAGAACCCCCGACCCTCCCCGGGGGGGGGGCGTACCACGATGCATCTCCCCCACCCACCCGCATACGAGCCTCCCCCAGCCGCCCTACCTGGATGGTCTGGTTGGGGTCCCCCCCGGCCAGCGGCCCCCCGACCAGCTTGCAGTACAGATCCTCCACGGCTCGGCGGCTGCCGGCTCCCGCCGCCTCCTCCCCGCAGGTGGCGGTGGCGGAGATGCGGGTGCCCTCGGCCAGGTTGAAGTAGGGCGGGTGCAGGCTGTGCCCGTTCACATCGCCGGGGAACGAGGCTGCCGGGCTGGCGGCGGCGGGCACGGGCACCGCCACCAGCACCAGCAAACCCCCCAGTATCCCCAGTAAGCCTCTCAGCAGCCCCCCCGGCCTCTCGCCGCCCCGCTCGGCCTCCCTCGCCATCTTCCCCGGAGGCAGCGGGGGCGGGCGGCCGCCTCCCCCGAGCCCCAGCCCCGGCACTGCGCCCCGCCGCGCCGCGCCCGCACTACTTCAGCCCCGGCAGGCGCCGCCTCCGGACCCCCCCTCGCCCCCCGGAGCCGGCCTCGCCCTGGGAACCCCCCCCCCCCCCCTTAGAAGCTTTAGGGGAGGAGAGGCCAAATGGGGTGAAGTGGTGTGTTTTTTTTTGTTTTTTTTTTTTTTTTTTTTTTTTTTTTTTTTAAGGAATGAAAGGGAGAGGATGTTCGCGAGGAACAATGTGGGTATTGTATCTGCGGCGCTGTGCTGCCGTGGTCTCGCTCGCCGGTGTTTTTAGGGCGTTAATAAACTCCGGTAGCCGATAGATTGTTTTATCTCCAGGAAAAGCCCTATTACTAATTAACAAAGCGTTAAAAGGTCCCACAGAACCCGACTTACTCTCCTCGAGGTACGCCGTTTGTTTTCATTAAATGGTGAAGATTTGCCTCTTCGTGGGGTGGAGAGGCTGGCAGCCCACAAAAGCCTCCAGCTTCTCACCTGGGGGAAAAGCAGAGCCACCCCAAAGCCTGCCCCCCTTCTGCCACCCAAGTGCTGTCCCCCCATGCCATGACCTGAGAGGGCAGACGCGCTGGTGGAAAACATCTTAGGGGTAAGAAACCGAACCCAGCACAGTTAGTTGTACACATCACCAAAACAGTGAGTTAGACACATCACCAAAATACTTTGACTTATCACCAAACCCATGAAAAAGCTGCTTTGATTTTCCATCACGTGCATGCTCTTTCTTTACACTAAGAAAATACAAAATAAATCAACTGAGATCAGGAGGCCTGGACTCCAGACATGGAGACCTATCGTATCTGAACCCCACAGGAAGAAACACAAGCTCCTAAGTGTGCCCAGGTCCTCAGAGGCTGCTGCTGAGCATTTGCCCACTGCCTCTCATCATCATCCCTGTGTCATTTTGGTGGCCAGCCCCCCAGGAACCATCCTGCTCAGAAAAGTTACTGCTGCCTGTCCCCAGGCACGCACAGCATGGGCTGCAGCAGGAGGACACCAGGACTCAGCGCAAGTGCTGCGGGGTGCCCGCTTCCACACTGCCAGGAAGCACCGAGCACAGCCTCCAAACCCCTTCAGCTCCACAGGCTTCCTAAAGGGCTTTCAGGAGTTTTTAACCCATTCCTGCTTGTCTGTCTCTGGAGATTTCCCCCTGGTTTTTCCATTTTTTCAATTTTTTTCTATTTTTCCATTTTTTTTTAATGCCAGGTCTTACTACCTAGCAGATGAATATATAATTTACAAGCTAAATAGAGCCCTTGAAAACAAGTTATTTTAAAAAGCACGGGCAGTCTTTGCCCTTTAAAGTCCACATTAAGATGGGCAGCTTGCTCTGGGGAACATGGAACAACCACCTCTGAATATACTTGTGATCTCCAGTAATCGTTAACTAACGTGTTTATGGACAGGAAACCCATACGCCACAGAGCTGGAATTAAAACTTCCTCAAACTTTATCTAACGCCGTATTTCATTAGCTGCTTATAGCCCATGGCATCTGTGAATACCTAAAAGGAGTTAACAAGGAAAGCAGGGCACAGATTAAGAAAATAACTTTCTCCCACCCCCACAAGATTGTTACAAGGCAAAACATTGGGGCCAGTCTAATATCTGTAATCCCTCTAGTGGTAATGTTGTGGCGCGTAATTAATCACCCCTCCAAAAGGCAATTAAGGAAAGTGAACAATCCATCCCGAGCGAAATCACTGTGAGCACGTGGGGTTTGTGGCACAGGCTCAGCAGCACCGTGCAGGAAAAATGCCCCTTCTGCAGCCTGAGCTGGCCTCGAGTCAGCCGCAGAGCTGCTCTGCAACCGCAGCTCAGGGACTGAAAGCACGCCGTGGCCACCTGTATGGGGGGGTCGGGAGTGCTCAGAGGAGCAAAAGAAATGCTTTAAAGAAGGAGGTTTCTGAGTGTTTGTTTTTTTTTATTCCCAAATCACTAAAAGAAATGGGCAGAGGGTTTATGATTTAGCTAAACACCCAATTTTGAGGTTAACCAAAAAGTTGAGGTCACCAGGCTTGATCTCCCATCCCGATGCCAGCTCTGGTCAGCCACTCCCAGGCAAACAAGGCACAACATATTTCCTAATCTGGCCCTGACACATGTCCCCCGGCCACACGTCTCACCTGAGAGTCACCAGCAGCAACCATCGCAGGTGAACACCCGACAGGCAAAGAAAACTGCTCCCCAAAAGACCTCCCTGATGTACAACAGCTGGAAATCTGAGTGAACACCAAAGCCTTTCTTCCATTTAGGAAGCTTTTTTTTTTAAAGCACTAAGTTCAAGAGCTCTGGACGTTTACTATTCACATTATCTACTCCCATTCCCCTTTGAATTTTACTAGTGTCTTTCACCAAGCAATGGAGTTTCTTCACTTGGCTTCATGAAGCTAGCAGCTGTAGTGATACGCTGTCACGCTGGAGGTGCTGAAGCAGAAAAGACCTCGCCATTTAAATCCAATCCACCACCGAGTGCAGAAAGAACTGAAAAAATCCAGCCTCTGGCAACCCCGCTCAACTATTCTCCAAAGCTACATGTAGTGACATGACTTCAGCCGTGCCGCTATCCATCTGCAGCCACTCAAGGCATCTGAATTCCACTGAAGGTTTTAGTTTTGCCTTCCTAAAACTTGCAGGACCATGAAGAGCTTGCCATCAGAAACCGCAAACCTGAAGAAATGACAGCAGAGTTTGGGGAGGGTGGTGGGAAAGGAAGAGCTTCAGAGAGGTCTGAGAACAAATGTAAGGCTTGGGCTCCCCAAAGCTTACCTCACTTAGGGAACCCCATTTCTAAATCTGAACAAAGATTCATCAAATTACAATCACCAGCCTTCCTATCTACTTGTCCCCTTTTAACCTGCTGCAGAAGTGCAGGGAAGTGTTTCACAGACAGGAGCGAGGCCGACAGAGTAATCCCGTGGGAATACCAACAAGTTCTGCTTGCTGGGAACAAATGAACTGCCTTTGTATTGTCTGTTACACTGAGAAAGCGAAGAAGCTCCTCACTCTGGGAAAACCAATGCATGGCCAATGGAAGGAGAACTGCTGCATTTACATACGGGGCTTCCTAGCAAGGTACCACTACATTCAGAGCTGTCAGTGCAAGCAGGGCCTGAGCCAAGGGAAATAACCGAGCATATGGGTTTTGTACCGTGCAATATGTGGGGTCAGGAACATGTTGTCTTAAGGCAGATCTAATTACTTTCTACTACTCTGCTACAAGCGGTGTGAAGGAATGTGTTTCCTGAGCTTTGCTGGGTGGTGACCTAACAACACTGTACCTACATCACCATTTTCATAAGCAGGTCATGTCCCGACACAAGTGTGTCGAGATCAGCTACTAGTTGCTGCGGATTAATTCCACATGAGCTGGAACTGAAGCAACACAAGCCACCAGAGCAATCAGTAGCCTTCAAGCACGTCTCCAGCTTCAGAATTCTACAGGCTGTACCTGAGAGGACTGTAGAGCAACACAGAGTAGAAGACATACGCAGTTTTCAAGTCCCTGTCTTCCAGTGAGCTCGCCCTGGGTTTGCTCAGCTCACAGAGGCATGGAGAGGAGCTCCCTCCCTGTTCACACAGCCCCCCCACGCGTGCACACACAGACAGTTGTGCAAACAGCCCCCAAAAAGCGACTCAAAGTACATTTTCCCTGTTTGTTCTCCAAACTGACAGCTCAATTACAGCTTCTTAAACCCTCCTGCGTCTTGGGGGATTGGGCATGGTTTGGATCCGCACTGGGAAATGGCTGCAAAGTTTCGTAGAAGGCATGAGGAATTTGGGCAGGATCTGCCTCACTTTCTCAGCCTTGTTCTTAGGAATGCACAAAGCCAAAGGCCAGAAGGGATGAGCAGACTCCCCGCACTACTAAATCTGCCCCTCTACTGCAAGCCATAATATTCTACACCGCGGTGTTAAACAGGCACCCTCTGCTTTGATTAAAATATTCCCGATGGTGCTTTTGCAATGTTAACAGAAACACAGTTAAAGTTGAACAAACCCAGCCAAAGCAGACTGATATGGTGATGCACCAGGAAACAACTCTTGGAAAGGCAATCTCCTTCGTATCTTCTCAAAACTGAATTACATTATATGAAAAGGCAAAACCCTAAACCTCACAAACTCCAAAAAAACACTAGTGAGAGCAGAATTAAGAGACATCTGGAATTAATATATATATATTTCCCTTTGTAAAATCGCTGTAAGGTATCTTATCTTTACTTCCAGTACAGCGTTCCCACTTCAACATTCATTCACATTTGAAAAAGACTATTTTGATTCATAGCTGGTCAGTTCGCCGTGCCTGGGCAGCACCTTTTAGTTAAAAACAAAAACAAAAAAAGAGGCACGCATCTGTGTTTTGTCTGCGGAGGACATTTGCACAAATAGATCAAGAGGTTTCATAATCTAGCAGGACATGTTACTCTACACCAGAGAATTCAATTCACTTTAAGGTCAGCCTGTACCTTCCCTGTAATCAACTGGTTCCAAAACCCTCCCAGAGCCAGAACAGGTGTTTCATTCATGCTGTCTGTCTACCTGGCAAGGGCCCAAATACTTTCTGTTAAAGCCCGACCTCCATGTCACTCTGGCGCGCACTGAAAACGTACGCATGTGCCGGCTGCTAGGCATGCTTTAGGCTTGGTCATCGTTAGCTACGTGCTTTTCTTTGCACAAATCTATCAGGAACACAGCTGCTTTTTATGTTAATAACTAAATCACGCTTTAGGTTTACGCCACACAGCTCTCCCTTCTGCCAGAATGGCCCCGAAGGGCCCTGCGGATTTAACGAGCTGGCATGTCAGCAGAGATCAGCTCACCCACCAGAAAAGTGCAGCTACTTCTAGGGCGAGACACGGTAGCCGCTCAGCACTGCAGGAGAAAGAAGGCTTCTGGGTCAAATCAAAGGCCCAGAGGAAGCAGGGGGATGAGCGAATGTGCCTGGGATGAAAACCAGCAATGATGGGAGCTAATGCGGCCCCTCGAGTGTGAACGAGCAGTGGGGGAAGCTAGAGACCCGCAGACAGAACAGGCTTGTACTGCCTGTCCCAGAGGTGGGATGGGTCCAGCACTGCACGAGGGAGACTGACTCAGGGCTGACTCAGAGAATAGGACTTCTCCTACCCTGTCACTGTAACTTCTTGGAATACCAGGAAGTTCATTCTCCCACAGATTGCTTCACCCACACTTGTTTCTGTACCCCACGGCTGTGTGCACGAATATTCTTCAGGCACGGGGTCATGACAGACCCTTGCTGCCCTCTCACACCCCATTTTTCACAATCTAGGTGGCGATTATCAGGTGCAAAGTTCTTTGGGGATCTCAGAAAGAATAGTTGGCACTTCTAATGCACATCCACACATTTTTTTTGCTGCAGTGGGAGGAATAATTCATGCCAACAAGGATTGCTTGGGCGAAATCATCCACTGCATTTCCATTCAAGGGGTTTCTTTTCTCCTTGCCGTTCTTGGGAGCTTGTGCTAATGTCACAAATAACTCTGAAAACAATAGGTCCTGGAGCAAGTTAGTAGCTAGCATAGCAAAAGGAAGATCTCACCCAGCTCAGAAAGGCAAGACACAGCTGACTGTTGCATAGTTTCCCTCTGCCCGCCCTGCCCCTGTGACTGCATTTTCATTAACTGTGCCTCCATTCAGCTGGAAAGCTACGGGTTTGCTTACATCAGGGAAAAGCTCTGATTTTATTAGCACTACTAAACCAGCACAAAACAGAGCTCGTGTGCAGTTTGCTAGGTTACTGTACCACAGCTGTACCACAGCACTGACACAATTCACCTGCTCCTCAGGACAACACAGAGCTGCTGCTTTGAGAACAACTTCCACCTCCAAGCTGGCCTTGTGTCAGTAACTTTTCACCTACACCTGGGGACCTGAAGGTCAGATTTCTTTCCTGTAGTCAGAGTGATTCAGAACTGCTTATCTGATTTTGTTCAGGGGATCCTTCTACTTACAATCTAAACTTGACTGGAGGGATACGTTCAGATCTGTGTGATAGCTGTAGGTTGCTTCTTTTGTCTTCGTGCACGGTGGCTGTGCCTCACCTGCCCAGAGATCCACGCTGAGATGCTCCGCTGGGCGCTGCCCTCCCACAGCAGCTGAAATCTCCACCAGCCCTCCACGCCTGCACTAACTTCCAGTGAAAACAAGGAGACAGGTGCCCACTGGTGCCTCTTGCTAACTGGAGTCCCAACGCGGCAGGGACACACTCAAATACTCTTCTGATCTCTGCAGTGTGAACATGCTTGGTTCCTGATAGGGTTAATTTTCATTTATCATATCGTACAGAGCCAGTTTCCCCAGGACTGATGAGACCTAACTCATGCCTTAAAGCCCCACCACCATCAAATTCTTGTACACGGACTTGATAAATAGACTACCTTCTCTGCCATCCAGGATAGCAGTGTTGGTATTTTCCTGTTAAGTCCCATTTCTTTAATGAGAAATAACAGATGCTTAATGAAAAGTGTCACTAGGAACAAGCAACAGCCCTCAGCAACACTACAAGAACCAAGCTCATCCCACAGGAAGGGTCGTCTCAGCAGATATCCCAGACCAGAAGACGTCCTTTGGTTTGTATGGGTGTTTTGCCAACTTTGAGGGATGCCCACGTTAAAACGCCCTGGCTGTGGCTCCCCAAAGCAATCAGCAATAGCTCTCATGTCAGTCGTAAGGACAAGAGTTGGAGGGATGTGCACAGACCCAGCAATGCAACAGACCTATTGGACTTAACCAGAACGAACACTTAAATTTGGGATCTCCCTGCTACCTCCAATCAGCAGCATTTAAAAAAGCACAAAGCTGAATGAAGCAGCAAAGCCACGTTCTGGCTGTAAAGCTCTGGTTTTTGCTGCTCCTCAGCAGCTTTTCTAATTGCTCTGCACATGCTTTCCCAGATGAAATCAGAACCGTGGGTCTAATAAACAGCGCCAGCTGGTAAAGAGGTTAGATGCAGTTTGAAAAAAAAAGTTAGAAATGAAGGATTTCTTCCCTCATCCCTTTCAAAGCATTTTTTTGAACGTGGGAAATAACCTCATTCCCCAGATCCAGGAAGGTGAACGGCCGGTACCAGTGGCACTGGTATAAGGAGGACGTGGGGCCCAGCTGGCTGTGCTGGGTCAGCAGGCAGCCAGGGGGATTCGGCTGAGGGATGGGAAGCAAGGAGCAGCCGCCCACCTCCCTGCCTACTGCGCTAGTCTAATCCTGACAAGAGTAAGACCCTTACTGTAACCTTCTGCAGACGAACCACTGAGATAAAAACCAGTCTCGATGCAGAGGTTTTGCATTTTCTTCTCACTTCAGAAAGGGCAAGGGCAGCAAAAGGGGGGGGAGAGGGCAGCTCCTCCGGAGTAACACAGATCAGTGTGGACAAACAGAAGGAGTCAGCATCCTGGGTACGCACCACTGACACCGAACGCCCTCATGTTTGCATTACTTTGATTTGAGCACATTAGGAGACGTGAATGTGCTCCCTAACTCTGCCCTGCAATCCCCATCCTTTGCCAGGGCAGAGGCTGCAATGGAAAGAAAGCAAGCCAAGCAACATTCCCGTGCAGTGCCTTAGCTCCCACGACTGGGAAAGGCCAAACGGGCTCCACTTGCTGCTCCAGCAAGCATCCAGCCACACCGAATGACACCAGGCACAGCACTGCAGTGGGGTGTCTTCGTATAATCTCAACGTAGATGCTCATACCTGCATTTCCACTTATTTCAGAGCTGGAAAGAGGGAGATTATTTACGACCCAAGACACTCCACAGGGCACAAGGAAGTGATGGATGACAGAGAGTTTAGCTCCAGCTGCGTGTTGTGAGTTTTGCCTATGGAGAATGCTTTGCCTTTTTCTTTTTCTTTTTTTTTTTCTTTTTTTTTTTTCTTTATTTTTTATTCTTCTTTAGGATGCACTCAATCCAAGCACAATATTGACAATAAACTCTTCTTTCTGAGATTCCCAGTCCTAATCCGTGGGACTTGGAGAAGGCGAAAGCATTGTAATGAAATATTAGCAAGAGTTGCCTTGGTAACTGCCCAGATGAAGCCCTCTTATATTCACTGAAGTTCTCCCAGCGTGACTAATACCTCCTGGGCTATAGTTACACCACTCCGAACGTCCTGAATGCACGACCAAGTAAGCAGAGCAAACACACTCAGGCCCCATTTATACAGTTATGGCTTAATCTGATTATTTTGTAGTTTGACTGAGTGCAGGGGAAATTTGCAGGGCTTCACTTTGCAATTGTCTCTTTGCTTTCATCTTGTGCTCGCTAATTCAAGCTAATATTTCCCATTCAGCATTTCCTCAGTCAGAACAAACACCACCCCAACAGCTGAGTGCAAACTGCCCGCATCTGTTAAAATGCATTTAGCAACATTTTCTTTCCCCTGCTAACCTTATCAGCGAGCGTAGCAGGTGAGGAATGTGGAGGGCCCTCATGCAATGCAAAGCAAGGAGCGCTCCGTGCACAGCCCTCACCAGCCCCTCTGCAGCAACTGTCAGGTCACAGTTTTCAGCAACTTAAAACCATCGGCGTGAAAGAAAACCAGCAGGATCCCAGGACACAGGGAAAGGCACCAGCAGAGATCCTCACCTGACCTGAACACACCACCTCTTCCCATCACTTCCCTCTCTGCAAGCTCCCAGGCACCGTGTGCATGCCGTTACCCTTCTGATGGGTGGAATCTGAATTGCTCAGGTACGTGCCCTTGGCCACGTAAAGCTCAAGGCTTCCACGGATAAGAGATTTTCTTTTGCTTGAGCAGGGACCTGCAAAGATATCCCCCAGGCTGCAGTTCTGCTGTCCCCCAAAAGGCTGGGGCCGCCCCACACACAGGACTGTGACAGCAGAGGGAACATAAGTGGCTCCTTTGTAAACCGCAGCTGACAGCAGCAGAGTGCTATCACCACTCCAAACTCAGGCTCTCTCCTTGCACTGGCTCCCTCCACCCCAGCCATCCAGATAGCCCTTAATTTTCCTGTTGCAAAGCCCCTTTCTGACAGAACCGAGGATTTATAGGTCCCTGAGAGAAGGACTCAGCACCCCTGCTCTTCATAATTCGCAGTCTAGCGTTTGCTGCTGGGAGTACAGCTCTGACTGTTGGCTTCCCTGAGTGGGATCAGGGGCACGGTGCTTGTAAGAGGAGAAGACTAGCAAGACCAAGAGTTGTCACATATTTACAACTGTTTGGAAATGCATAAAATGTTTTCATTTGGGGAATCTCACAATTCAGACACCTACTTCTGTCCAGCACACAAAGCTCCAAGACTCCCATTTTAGACGTGAGAGAGGGCAACTGGCAGAGACAGGCAGAGCGACAACATGCGGTTTGATTTCCTTTCTTTGGGTAAACGGGGGAATGCCAAAAGCTGTCCAAGCATTTGAGCTGAAAGGCTGAGGACAGACAGCTCAACTAACACCCCGTAACTCCTACATGGTGACCACTGAGCTACATCCTACTGCAGCTACAAGATGACTTGAGTCTCCACACCTGCCTGGGGGCTTTCATCTCCAAGCGGGCCATGAGCCATAACCATATCCTCTGCAGGAATTAGCCTTGGCCAGCTAAGGCCTTGCTTTCCTGGTGAAAGCAAAAGATCACAGCCGATTTTGATCTCCTTCCTGCAGCTCAGGGTGTGTAGCAAAGGGCTGCTGCGATTCTGCAGCTGTGGTTCTGCAGACATGCCACTGAAAAGGCTTGGAAAGAGGCAGCGCAAGATTTGCTATCAGAAGAGGGGCTGCAGAACTGGGGCCTTTTGGCTGCAATATTTGCCTGACCAGTGGGTAAAAACTGCAACCTGCACTGCACGGGATATCCACACCTCCTGGCGCTTGCTTGGGCTGTGCCCATCACAGCATATTCCTGAAAAAAACAAATTATTCAGCAACGAGGAACCATGAACACAGCAGCACGGCCTCTCCTGGCACTGTGGGCTCACTGCACAGTTCGGTTCTGTGCTGCACGTATGGACCGGCTCCTAAGAGTCAATTTACAGGGGATACATGGAAACATTCCTGCTCGCTCCTAAGCCGTCACCAGCACCGCGTGGCTCACCCTGTCAATGCCCAGCACAGCGTGGGTGTGCTGCAGAAAAGCACATATTTACGCCTTTCGTCAGCGTTTGTCCCTTCCATGGAGCATGAGCTGGTTTTTACACCCGTGTCCACCACAGATAAGAACTAGCCATAGTTTGGGCTCCATATCAGGAAAAGATTTTACATATTTCCATTGTCACAGGCATTAATCTGAAATCTAAATTACTTCCTATTTGGGAAAACATCTGAGCTTTTTCCATGCACGTTATTCCTCCAGTAGCTTAATAGGAACAGCTAGCTATTTTGCACTTAAAAATAATCCCGCCCCAGTAGGAAAAGATAGCAATTAGGAAAACAGGAGCTTCCTCCAAAGCAGAAGAGCTGTTAGCCTGTTTCTAACACCCCAGAGAAAAATAGTGCCACAGCCAAGAACCTGGGCTACAGCTGAGGCTCAAATCCCTTCCCTGCTAGCTTCCTGCATTACCCTGGACACATCACTTAGCTTTATCTTTGCGTCTCTTCACCAACTCAAAATCGAAATTAGTAGCAGTCGTAATGGGGTATTATGAGAATAAAAACTGTGAGAGCTGTGCTCAGCCATCAGGTGGTGATGGACTTCTAACTCCGCTATGACCAGCTAAGCCCTGCCTGATTTTATATGTCCAATGAACTTCAGTGAATATCCCACACACACTGCCAGGCCTCTCCAAGTCACCTTCCAGGAGTTTAAACAGCAAGCACAACAACTGACAAGTTTGTTAGGATTTACACAATTCTGAATCGGGATGATCCCTAAACTCCATTCCAAGGGCTGGTGAACGGAAAAAACCATCACCAGCTCTGATGCACACAGCAGAATGAGAGATTCCTCTGATACTTCTCCAAGGCTACGAGCTCACGAAGCTGTGGCAGGGTGCTAAGGCAGCCCCGCTGCAAGCTGCCCGGATGAACTGGAGAACTTTGGTTTGCCCTAGAGGATGAGCTGCTGTGTGGAAAGGATGAGCTGCTGCATCCCGAGAGGTCAGCAAAGTCTGATGATAACCGCGGGGTAGCACTTTGGGATCTCTCCGTGCAAAAATGTTGGTGCGGTTTTCCAGACATAACATTTCACATAAGGTAGGTGGAAACATAATAGAGACTTGTCGTGGGTTTATTCTTTAACTGCTGGTTTTCAGCGTGAGATTTTCTTCCCTTGTAATAACCTGCAATTTCCTCGGCACTTCAGGGAAGGTTTGCATGGTGCGTAACCTTTGTACAGTCATCCAGGTGGCCAAAGAAATCTTCTTAAACGCAGAGTGGCTGGTTTGCTGGGGTAGGTCCTCTTACTGCTTTTAAATAGTTTGTGTTAATACAATGGATACCATTTTAAATAAAGAAGAAAAAAACCTCAGAACCACAGCTGGGATATTTGTGGAAGGTTCCTCTCCAGTTTTCGAAGATCCTAGAAAAACTGGCAAGGAAACCAAAAGCTGTTTCACCATCTTTCAAAACATTAAAGGGAAAAAGGCACTTTGCGGATTAGGAGATTAAAATTACAAATACACTATCTGGTAATTTTATAGTAATTAAAGTCATTAGCTTGAGTGTATGCTGCCACTGCAGCTGGTTTGGGCTTTTAGAATTTTATTTAAAGGATCCACGTTATTAAAGCGCTTCAGATGTGGAATTACTGATGAAAGGTATCCACTCCGGATTGATCCATAGCTCTGAACTTTTAAGGACTCCTGAGATGAAAGCCTTTTGGAAACTCCTTTTGTGATTTATGCATATAGTGCCTGACATCCTCATCTTCGTGCCAGGGATTTATTCCTTCCCTAATGAGGTGAAGGTCAGGCATGCCACGCTCGTTTTGGAAACGGAGAGGGCATGGGCGTGTGCCCATTGGCATTCTTGCCTTGAGCTCTGCACTTCAAGCATGAGGTATGAATAAAGGAATTTAATTAGTTCTTGCCTGCTTCTATTAAACTGCTCTAGAGGGAGGGATGCAGGGAGTGTAATAAACAGAGTATGTGATTTGCATGTTAATAAAGGTACATGCACTTTCTCTGGACAAGCCTTGACTTGATACCAAGATTAGAACTTGCACAAACCCCAACTTTGTTCCAAAACAAGCCCACCACACACAGCAGTACGAGTTTCACAGGGTTTTAAAGTTAATTACAATCTATTCTGCTTTTGCTGTTCAGTGTCTCTCTGGCTGTTCCCTGGCCTGCAGCTCACAGAAGAAGCAGATTAAGTGCTTTGAGGAGTTTATCAAATCCTTATTATTACAGGCACTTGCTGGGTTTGGGAGAGGAAGTGTCAGATTCTCATTTGCTAGTTGTTGATTGTGTTTCGGGCTGGAGAGAATGGAGGAGAGCTGCTCGCTGCACAGGAGGGACCGAGGCCACGGTTTGACAACATGTTGTCTTTGGCAGCAGTGTCAGCCTAATCTCTTTCTGCTCGCCTTCCCCTTCTGGCTGTGCCAACATAACCATTTGTGGACCCAGGCTGTGAAACAGAACAGGGAACTGACCCAGGTATAAAAAGGGATGCAAAGTATCTTTATTTTTTTTACAGTTTATTTTTCTTAAGCTATCTTAAGCTTTCCCTGTGAGACTGCAAGAGTCAGACATCTGGAAGCACAACTATTTCGGTACAGGGCTGTTAAAACAGGTAAGCTCTAGGAGCTGTTGAGAGAGGGGACACCCAGCTCTTGCTGATTTAAGACAGCCATTCCTAATACCAGGAGGAATGATGTAAAGCAAAGTGGCACGTCACTAGGCCAGAACCAAAACTGATCCATCCATTTTAGGGGAGAGAAGACAGGTCGATGCACTTACAGCTGAGTTTTTTATTCATGGAGCACACAAGTTGTGCTGTTTCACCTAGACTTACCGATCACGTTAGGACAAAATCCCAAATGTGTTGCTGAAGAATTCTCTAGCCAAATCCAGACTGGCGATACAAATAGCACAGTTAGTTTCAGGATGAATCAGCAGAAACAAAACAAAACAAAACAAAACAGAACTTGAAGTTCTTATCTGGGAGCTGGGTTGAGTCCTTTTTTTCTCGTGAATTTCATGCTTTTTCTTGGAAGAACGACTTGCCTGCATGCCAGTGTCCCAGCTGCAGACAGAGCAGATGTGGTGGAGATGTGATGGAGCTACACATGGAGGTAAAAGCCTCTCCTAGGATGACTGGAAAGACAAACTCACATACTGGCCCATGGCATCAGCAGGGGACAGGCAACCTGAACCACTGCAGGTACAGATGGCGATGGTGTCTCCCGAGAGGAATTTGGAAGCACAGCCATGTTCTCAGGGAGAGATCTGGGTGGTCTCTGATGCAGCTCGCGCTGGTAATTTGTGATAAAACACCATCTTGGCAACGTACCACAAACACCTTCCTACTAAATGAAAAGCCCAACTTTGTCCCTGGAGCATACTGTTCAACCCGACACAGCTGCTCTGAACGCAGTCCAAAGGCACTGCAGAGGGTGGGAGGTACACGGGAAAACCCTGCAGAAGTTTAGGTGAAACTGCCTCCTCACTTCCCCCAAACCCTCACAGCTTAGACAAGGCTTCTGCACTGGTGGTTTCATCGGACCACAACAGCTCGGTGGGCTCACTCCCAGATCCTCCCCACCCCATCGAACCACCTGCACCAGCTGGACTCGGCCCTTCAGCCCCCCCAAACCATCCTAAAACATCCAGGGTTTTTGGGGGAGAGATCCACTTTCACACTTTTAAACCCCAGAGTATTTCACAAGGTGTACCACGGGAGCAGGATTTTTTGAGAGACAACATGACTTGCAGTCCAAATCTGTACGCCTTAGAACAGTTAAATTTGAAGGTAAACAATGAACTTCTGAAAACCAGGCCTGCTACAGCAGACAACCAAAATGCTGAGCTCTGCTCAGCGGTGCCGCCCTGCATGCAAAAGATTAGGAGGAAAGGATCCCACATGAATATGCCAAAACGTGCAGAATGACAGAGGGCTGCTGTTCTCCACATAACGCCGCGTCGCTGACACTCCGTCCCTGAGAACCTCGCACCATCTGAGCCAGCAGTAAATCCCCAAATTCTTTGACAAGTAGATACATCCTTTACTCTTCTTTACAACTTCAGAACCCAAGGCAAAGAGGTCACAGTAAGTCCATGCCAGAGTTCTTTAAAAATAGCTGAAAATCCTCCACAAACATCTCCACTGTCTCCAGAAGCAAGTTTGAAAGGAGGTGAGCTGTAGAACAGCACAAGCTCCACCAAAGAAAAATCCCTGCAGAATTCCTCAGGCACGCAGAAAAACCCTACAACTCTTCCCGATATTTTTTCCACCCTTTTGGTGATTACTAATCTTTACGGCGTTTACATTCCGTATATCATTTTTATATCCAGAGATCAGAAAGGGATTATGAGCAGGGGCTGCAAGTTATTCACACAGGGACGCTGTTTATCTAAGCAAAGAGAGCAGCTCTGCTACTTTAACCATTTGCACGGTGGCAGGAACACCACCTGGGACATGCACAAGGCCAATTTGTTGTCCTACGCGGGGAAGTAGCACCTCTTAAACACGCAGCAGACACGAACCCCAAGCAGGCTGTACTTTTACACCCAGTTTACATCCAGCTTTTTTGAAATTAACATCAGCGACTGCATCCCTTCTCCCACACTGCCCAGAGTGTGCTGGGAGCGCTCTGACGAAAGAGAGCTGTGACCCGAAGACCCCTGGCAGGCACAATTTAGAAAAGTCCCAGCGCCGATCTAAATTCATACTGAAGGTCACACCATCCCCCGGGGGCTCGCTGGGGCCAAAGCTCAGCTTCAGGAACTGGGCTGCCCAAATTCACCAGAAGGAAACTGAAGTCCTGCCCATGCCGCTGGATTTAGTTGACCTCGGCTGCCAGTGCCCGCTGCCTTGGATGCAAAGGTTGGTTATTCATTTAAGGTGCAGCTGCCACCTCTTAACGGTAACACACAATGAAGTTTGAAAAGGCTCCCTTGATCCTCAGCAAACATCCCAGCCGTGATGTCAGACATGCCGTAGCTGCCGTTTTGAAGTACCAAGTGCTATCGCCCTGCTTCCACTTCCCTTTGAGCCAGAAGATCAGAAGAAAAAAAAAAAATTACAACAAAAAAGGAGCAAGGCCTTAAAGAAAGCAATCAAATGTCTGTAAATATTCAGCAGCTAAGAAAGGAAATGGATTCAGTCATGCATAACAGCATCTTCTGAAACATCAGGAAGAACAGAGACTGCTCTAATCTAGGAAGGTGGATGTAATGAGAACAAAGCAACTGCTGAAGGGAAGGAAAAGGGACCTCGGGAGACTTCAGGGCAGGAAAGGGTTCCAGGTTATGGCAAAAATGGAGAGTCGGGGATTTAATGCTTGTAAGGTCATACTGCAAACTTTCTGAGGAGTGGATTCTCCCTTAGTGCTTGCTTGCAGAGTGCCCTAATGCCTTTGAAGTACTGTATAAATTATACAACAACCAAGAAGAGTGGAACTTAGTGGCCTGGGAGGCCTTTACCCTTGTTTAAAGACCACTCCCTCTATACAGATACTCAAGTTACTTCAGAAAAAAAGAAAGGGAAAAAAAAAAAAAGCTGGCATTCACTCCTTTTCCCTACCAGGTGTGTGTTTCATCTCCTGCCTAGCTATTGTGCCTCTGCTAGCACATTGCAGCTCCTATCCTCAGCAAACACAAAGCCTGTGCTGCGTCCTCTCTGGGCTGGAGGCAGCTGTCCTGCCTGCGTGAGGCTGGGGACGGGGCACGGGGCTTCCTTTGTGCCCCACCGTAAGACAAGCCACGGAGACCAAGCTGCCATAACATCTGGAAACCAGCCTTCTAAGCAAAATCTGGACGTGCGTGCCCAGTTCTGTAGCTCATGGGGAAAGGAGGAGTTACTTGGAAAGAAAACCTGACAGCCCGATCTTTAGCTGACAGGAGCTGTCTGCTTGCAGTAAATCAGGCCTGGGAGGCGCTCCGCATCCCATGAAGGTGATCGGTCTTCTGAAGCAGCTCTCACCCACCCTCAGCACCAGCAAATCCAGCACGGGGGATCCCTCCCAAAGAATGAACCTTCTGCGGGTACGGGTTCAGCTGATGCGGGGTCCCCTGGGACATTTACGGGCCGTGCTGCTGCTCTCTGCATTAGGTGAGTGCCCCTCGGGCACAGCGCACCTCTGCAAGAGAGGAGCTGAGGTTTTGCAGGGCGCTCTGCACGCTCCCTGCTCCCTGCCCTGCAGGTATGAGCACCCACCTAAATCCACAACCCCTCCCCGCCTCCCCCGCAGCCTATTGTTGCATTTGCAGTCAAAGGCAAGCCTTGGGGACAACCGCAGACAGCTCTGGGAGGCAAAGGTTACAGGTGTGCCCCGTGCTCCCTCGCGGGCGCGCTGATGTCGGCAGAACGGTCTCCAGGCCCCGGGGTGACAGCTTGACGAATGACATGCCACATCAAGGCTGGCAGCTCCT
Organism: Oxyura jamaicensis; assembly: GCF_011077185.1. Lineage (NCBI taxonomy): Eukaryota > Metazoa > Chordata > Aves > Anseriformes > Anatidae > Oxyura > Oxyura jamaicensis. The sequence goes on from NC_048912.1 coordinate 12,583,659, forward strand.
CTGCCTGGGAGGAGCGCAGAGGTTCACGAGCATTTTTCTCCTCTGCAAACATTCCCCTGCCTGGCTGCCATGTCTAGCCCCTTTAGCTCATTTCTATCTTCATAAACTGTTTTAGAGATAAAAGGTACCAGGAGATCCCCTCCTCGAGGTGAAGGCGGTCGGCCCTTCAGGGACCTCCGGTTCGGGGCTGGTGATTGTCCCAGACGATTCCTGGCACAACAAGGCGGCTGTGGCAAAGGGGACAACTGCCCCAGGGGACCTGGCATTGTCTTCTCACCCCTTACACAGCTCACCCCACAGGTCACCCCTGGTTCTTCGCAACATTGCAGTTAGTGGGAGTTATTTCAGCTTCTTCCCAGCCTGACTTTGGCTCTTCATAGCCCTGAGAAGCCTCAGGAGTTGTTCTGGAGGCTGATGACTGCCCTTCACCTTCAGGACTGGTAGGAGCAGAAATTGTTGAAGCACAAGTCGGTAACTCCAGTCATTCTCTTACTTCAGGCTAAGTAGGGAGATGCTGCATTATTAAAACGTGACCCTTGAGAGTCCCTCTGTGGCTACAAAGTCCCGTACTGCCATTGACAGAGGCCACCTAATGACAGCAGAAGACTGCCCAGCCATATCAGCAGCTATGAATCAAGCCCTACTCTTCAGCCCACGCTGCAGCTCTGTCAGTGCTGGGTCCTGCCGCAAGCGTAGAGCAGTGCCATCAGAACACAAGTACCGCACAGCACCACCAGGCAGCCTCACGTTTCCTGGCCTGAGCTCTCCTGCTCAGTAAAAACAAAACAAAACAAAACAAAACAAAAAAACCTGCAGAAAAAGCCAAATCCATGTAGAAAAAATATTATTTTTAAACTGAAAATATAAAGATGACCAAAGCTGCAGAATTCTTTTCACTAAAAGAAAGTAAGCAAGACAATAATAAGGAGTAGCGTAGACACGTGAAGCTAGTGAATACTGAAATGTCTGAAGGATTGTAGCACGGACACCAAATACATGGCAAAGAGCAGCCTGCAGGTCTCTGCCACATCCAGGAAGGGCCGAGGCCCATCCCCCTGTTTTAGCAGTTCCACGTGGCATATCCAACCATGGCTCATAAATCTCAGCTAATCAGGGCACTTCCTTAGGCCCCCAGATCTTTGTTTAATCACTTTCTCTAGACCACGCTGACTTTCCAGATCTTGCAGGCAACAGCTCGGGCTGCTGCTGCCTTCGCTCACCCGCGAGGACCGGCAACTGCAATGTCCCTGGGGCTTCCTCTGGGCTGTCTCACAGCAGTGCCCTGCACCACGAGCTAGCTTGGACAAAGGTTTACTGTTAGATACGGCCGCTTGTGCGGTTTAACATGCATCATCTAGCATGCTGACAAAGATTAAATGAGTCATCCTTTAGCAAGTGTTCAGCTGGCCAACCTCAATCTCGTGGGGATCTCTGACTGTAACTCAAGCTACTTAAATCTGGTCTACATTAGACCCTTGTCATCCCAAATGGCTTAATTCAAAACATATGTTGGGGTGTAATTGCACCTTTAAATGTAGGCTCAATGAAGCCCAAAGGTACTTGAAAACCCAAATGACTTCCCAACAAAACCTCCTAAGTATGTAAAAACAAGCAGCCTGCTCTTCCAAGACGGCAGGAATCTGACTCAAAATGCACCTCAGTGAGATCATGTCTCTATCTGATACTGATGCATGGGAAAAAGTTGGTAGTAGTACAAGACACAGTAGCAAAGAGTTTAAATTGTCCATGTCTGGGGACTGTTCTTTGAGCTTTCAGGGAGTGCCTGCTATTAAAATCCTTGTGCTGTAAATAGTCCAAAATCAACTATAATTTTAGCTTGTGACTCAGGCAGAAGATAAAAATGATTTTGAAATCAAAACAAAAGCTGCTTCACTTTCATTTCTGATGTACAGCTGAGTTGAGTTTGGATCGAGGGAGGGAGCACTAATCCACCTACAGAAATACCGAATGGGACGGCGGGTTATCTCACAGACTTAAGCATATTGGCCACAGAACTCCAGGCAATACAGTATCTCTCGCATTTTCCTGGCATCTTCCATCACTGGAGGACTCTAGCCTAACTTTGAAAAATTAGATATTGGTACTTCCATGGTTTAATTTTTTTAACAATGAAATTGCCTGGTTAGCACTGCTGGTGAGAATTAGACATTAAGATGCATTTTTGTGAATGGGGACAATCGGTCAGAGCTGTCAGAAAGGCATTTATTAGGATTACCAAAGCTGTACCCAGAAGCAAAGGTGTTCACAGGAAACCAAATGCCAAATGCAGCAATGTTTCGCTGTGCAAAAGTTAGCAGACAGCTGGACACCCCCTGCATAAGAGACTAACCACGTGCATACATAGCACACATCTGCATGCAAAGAGAGAAAAAAACCAAACTGATGAAATAGACTGTCCTAAAGACACTTTCAGAAAGCACTGAGAGCTCACACACGTCCCAGTCCCACTGGCTACCCTAAATCATGCTGTATATTTATATCAACATAAACCCATTAAAAATGCTGCCCTGTGTGTCGATGAGCACTGCACTACAATGTGATGAGATACTTCAGCATGCAGAAAACACATTTGGGCAGTAAACTGCACAGTTGTATCATGTCTGTCTCCACGTCTGCTCCTCCCTTGAGCAAATGTGCTTGGAAGGGGCTTGCCATGGGCAGCAATCTCAGCGAAGACACAGCCACCCTAGAAGGAAATGGAAAAGCTTTTGTCCCCTAATATTCCTGGATGATGACTCGTAGACGGGTTCCTGAAGCTGGCATGAATTCCTGCAGGCATTTCTCTATCCAGTTGAAAGACCTAACCCTTGTGTAAGCACAAGACAGTCTTTCAGAACACTTCAAAAACCAAAACAAAACAAAGAAACACACAAAATCAACCACAGAGGGTGCAAGAAGTGTATTCTCACTTGCCTCCGTACCAAACACTGAAGCAAAAACGTAGAGACACACGAACGGAGTGAAAGCAGCAGACGCAGGCAGTCACTGTCTGTCATCAGCACAGCAAATGGTCCCTACAATTAAGAGCACAGGCTCTGTCTAGTTTTGGCATCATTCATTGCTAGTGGCTGCTGCCGTATAATATACAGATGCTGTAGGTGAAATTAAACCTGGAACACCAACAAGATATATCATTTTAATCCCAGTCACTGATGTGAAAGGCATGCTCGTGCTGGAATGCAACAATTTAAGTGTTGTTCCTGTCAATCTTCAAAAGCATTTGCAGGCAAATCGAGCTGCCCAAATCTTTAAAACAGAGTAAGGCAATTAAGAGTAATAAAAACGGTGTTAGATGATGAGCAGGAGAAAGAGGTGATGCTGAAATGAATTAACACGTAAAGTCTTGGGGACTTATCTGTATCTCCTTGTCCTGCAAGAAGCTGACCCTTGTAGTATGTGATATGTGGGGTTGAGGGGACAAGGCGCAAGTAGAAACAGTGGGGGAAAAACTGGTGTCTGTGAGCAAATCCGTGTCTAAACAGTGGGAAACATGGGAGTGAGGGCAAGGAAGAGAGCAGTTTCTGAACAACAAGAAATGGATCTCTGTGGGGCTTCCCCGAGCCTCAGTTAGCCAAGCAATTCCCATTACGCAGGCGACATTTCCCTCACCATTGCCCCAATCAGCCTGGGCGATGCAAGCAGCAGAAAGCACGCTGTGTTCAGTCCTACACACGCCTATCCACACACACCCTTTTTCCAAGTGGGAAGCCTGAGGAAGGCCAAACAAAGGGATTTTTCAAATTTCAAGTGTGTACTGTAAGTACCACAGCTATAGACGGGAAAAGAACACGACCCAGGCTCTCTCTCTACCCAAAACACACCACTGCAGAGGCACTGCCTGTGCCAGTACAGTTGCATCTCCTTTTTCTCTGCAAACAGTGTCCTCAGCTCCCCATCCAGCCTGTTCCATCAAACACAGGAGTTAGTTAATCATATACAGCAAGAACACAACCCTCTTTGTCAGAGCCCCACAAGCGTAAGAGACTATTCAGGCAATGGGTGGGCATCACTTGAATGTATGCCGCTACTGAGGGTCAGCCACTCCTTGTTTCCCTGCCATTAGTCACTCCAAGCCTGTGGAAGGCAGCAGCACACCCTCACCTGCCCACCTCTGCACGCCGAGCTGGCCAGCACCCCCAGAGGGGTCCTTGGTGCTGCTCTCTGGCCATGGGCAGGCTGCAGGTGGTGGCCCGTGGCTGAGCACACAGAGGCTGGGGCTCCCTTCCCCAGTAAGGGGCAGCTGTGCACGCTGCCAGGAGGCTGGGAGAGGGTTACCAGGCCATGAGTTTCAGTCCCCAGTAAGTTATTTTATCCCTCACCTTCCCACTGCATTTACTGCCTCCCTTCTTTTGGGACTGGGTTTGAATGTTACAGTAATATAAAGTGGGGCTTGATGCACACTCCTCCAACTCCCTCTTGCTCCACATCACGACATCTCCTCTCGTTAGCTCTACGTCTGCTCCTGAAAACTTGAATGGATTTAGTTTGCTCAAGTGGCAGCAACTCAGGGGGCAGTTCCTGGAAGTGCCTCTGTTGGGACTGAACCTTGATAAGGCCAAAACTGTTCCACAGACACAACTCACACCTCCTTCTGTTCAGCCACAAAGCTCATGGGGAAAGCTCAAGACTGAGGTAAGCCTAAAGCAGCCTTGGTAACCCAAAAGACCCATTCCCTACACTCCCACAACTTTGTTTTTCAAAATCAAAAATTAGGGATGAGCTAATGTTGGTTTGGGCCGGTGAGGCCACAGGCTGCCCTGTGTGGGCCGACCTACTGTCATCCCAGGACCTACAACAGCAAGAAGAAATGTGCGTAGGCAGAATTCCACAGCCAGCCTCGGCCTCAGATAATATCATGGGAAAACACAAGGATGACCCCCGGGGGGAGCAATCCTGTATCTCCAGCAGCCTACTTGAGCGGAACACGCAAGCTGTCTCCACTGTACGTATCGCTTTGAGTTTCCCTAACTGCAGTAAATGCCCCGCTGTTTGAGGGCTAACTACCAAACACACTACACAGATCTGAGCAATTACAAAAGTATATTCTATCAGCCAACTGTGTAATTAGTAGGCCATTAAACGCAGTGCACGACTAATAGAGCGGCTTTAGATTTGCAGACCCAGCTATTCTCTCTGCTCCGATTATTGAAAAGAACCGAGTACATAATGGGACGTGAGTGCAACTTGTTCCCCTTGGTACCACCCATACCCAGGGCTGGGCTGGAAATACCACGGCTCTGGGTACGTGCTCTTTGGTACGGTCTCGAGGGAAAAAGTGGACTGAAGTCCTTTTAAGAATGAGGCAAAATTCCCATTACGGAGAAAATTCCCTCGGTGGATGTGTGCTGCCCTATTACCATAGTTGGCTTTGTGTCATCTCTCTGGCCCCTCGGATCTGCAGGGGGCAGCCTGTGGTGGTCTGGAAGAGGACAGTGCGGAGCCCTGCCGCTTCTGGGGGGATCTCACACTCCTCTGGCCCTGGAAGCACTCCAGGGAGATAAGGCTGTCACTGAGCGATGAGCCCGCTAGGACTGCTGACACAGCGTTTCTTTTCAAATGTAAACATTTGTTCACGGTCCAAGAAAGCATTTCACAGTGCCCAGCCCAAAGAGTAAAAAATAAAAAAGAATCTCCCCTCTCTCCCTGAGTTTTGTTTAGGAATCTCAATTTAAGTTTTATTAGGTTACCAAACGCTGGTGTTTTTCATCTGCCTTCGGCTTTCTGCACCATCTTTGGGGTATATTTCAAGTTTTCCCCTACAGCCCTTATGAACAGAAGCGTACTTTAAAAAAATGCAAGCAGAAAAGGAAGGTTCAAGTAAAACTTCTGATATCACAAGACATGATAAAATCACAGGAGCTGGCAGAACTGGCAGGCTGCCCTGTCCTACTCCATCCGTGGCCTATGTCCCTTTGTGAATTGGCCTTTGTTCGCTACAGATTCACTCTAGCGGTTTCTCACACCAAGAATTAAGCCCTATTTTATCCAAACCTGGCCCAGAGGGCCTTTGGCTCCTAGCCAGAACATACATAGCATTTCTTTTTATTTGCTCTTCCTTTCTCAGTCTCCCTCCCTTCAGGGTCCTGTTATTATTAAAAAAAAAAAAAAAAATCCTGGATTTTACTGATTAAAGTGCTTACTTTCATGTCAATACGTTCGTTTTGTACTGCCTTTGGGGTCAGAAGGAAGTACACATTATTTTGGATTTAAAGGGAGCTGGGAGAAAGCCGAGGAGAAAAAAGGGATATTATAAGACATTCCTTTGGTACTGACACACGGGCACCGATAGCCTGGTGATGATTCAGGACTAGGGAGAGAAATGATATTTGGGTAAGAGATTGCCTGCAACGGGCCCAGGAACTGTGCTGTTATCAGAAGGACCATGCCAAAGGAGCCACCGTGAGTATGGTGGGACACGGGGACCCGTCACAGCAGCTGGCGGGCTGGTCACAGGCAGCGTGACATAGGGTGCATGGCAGTCCCGTGACACACCACGGGCTTCCTGAGCCCACCACAGTGCATGTTGCCATTTCTCTTGCTGCCACAGCTTTAAAATTAGAATTTAAAATAAGAAATTGGTCTCATCACAAGCCTGGGGAAGCCCCATGCCCCAGCAGCTGCCTGATGCCAAGGACAGTTAGATCAGGCCATGCCCTGGCCAGCTGCAGTTGCCTGCACCTGGTACACACGTGTAACCAGTCTGGGCCAGACTTTTTGTTTTACCTGGACTCGTCCATGCTGCAAGCTGCTTTCCACCTGGCTGCTCCTCTCCTGCTGTAGGATGTTGGTTTCCTGGCTTTGCTGTCAATGAACATCCAGGCTGCTGTCACACACCACCACCTTCCTGGAGTTCTTTGCTGTTTGGATGGTGCCCTGACAGTAAAGAAAACATTGGGTCAGGAATCTCTAATTGGAGATTGTCTAGGCAAAGCTAAACCTGCCCGCTAAGCTGGCTATAAACACAGGTGACTGCACAGCTGGATGGAAATCTGCATCTGAAAATCAGCAAATTCTGGCTCTCTTCCAAATGTGGAGGTCTAAGATCAGATATCCTTCTGGTGCACAGAACACGGGCACTGCTGCCTGCCTTGTTCCTGTGGCTTTGTGAGCACAGGGCCAGTGAAGTGATGAGCACCTCAGAAATCATTTACTGCCCCCTGCACACTCACCCCGCACAAGCACCCATGCTTTTTGGGGATGCCTTGCTCTGACTCAGCCCTACCTTTCCAGCTGTGATTACTAAGTCCCTAAGGCAAAATCTCTGAGGGGGCAGGATAACCAGAAGCAAATGGAAAACCATCAGAGCCTTGTAGGACAAGAAAGGTGTCCCTGAAGACTTACAGGTCTTCCTTCCCATCCTCCTATCTGCTCAGTTTCTCCTTCACCTCTAGTAACCATTTTCACCTTCAGGTTCTCTCTGCTGATCTCAGAGATCTGACTGTGTGCAGAGCCCTTACAACAGACACCTAGCTCCTACTTAACCTAGCCCATTTCCTTCCCTCCCTTCTCCCTGTGAGACGAGCCCCTGTGCAATTGCCTGGTTGCTCCCTGCTGAGAGCTGACAGCACCACCTTTTCTTTCTCTGATAAGGCCTGGACCCTGCAGCATTTGCTAAAGGGCACAGAAAAAATAGCTACATCTACAAAGACCTCAAGCAGACTGAGGGGTGGTATCTTCATCCAAATTTGGAGTCAAATGTCTTTTTAAATCAATTTTTACTCAAAACAACTTTTAATCCTCCCTTGTTCCCTCTCCAGAAATCAGCTGTAATCAGAGGACACTTTCAGGCTAGCACAGGCTGGAGAACAGAGCGCGCTTCTGCCATGAGTGCCGGGCAATTTATTACAGGAGATTGCACTCAGGGAGGGTGCTCATGTGATTAGGATTTAACAGTCAATTAAATAATACCGACATTTCTAACAAAGGAGCTGGGATTAAGGAAGGACTCCAGAATGACTCCTTTCCTTCCCATCTCTGATGCCAACCTTGGGAATTTCCCCGTTATTAACCCAGCTGTTCAATTAAAGCTAACCAGAACAAACAAAATTGCTTCTCAAGTTTCATTGTAAGGGGGATCGGGCAGTCGGTTCTGCCATCAGGGCACCCAGGCTTTTAGGAAAGTGCGCATAGGAAGCCGTCCTGGGTCTTGGACTTTATCAAAAGGATTCCAGCCATGTGTTTAGTGCAGGGCTGGAATCTGTTGCTGCTCAGGTCATTTCTAATGAGCAGACAGGGAAGTACTGCTTCTTTTAAGATTAACCACTACCAGACAGCAGATGAATGCAGTGCTGCTGGTTGGAAAGTACACACTCAGCTGTGATGGCTCACGCTTTTACAGAGAACACACGGCAGAGCACTGCCTGCACAGTGATCTGAATGTCTGGGCCCCACGTAACGAATAAACACACAAAAAACCTTCCCTCCCTTCCCAATCTCTTCCAGTAGGCAGCAGTGCCTCCCTCCAGATTTCAGCGCATCTTTCTTTGAAATTTGCCTCTAGTCATGACCACCGATCACCTCTCAAGCTTGGCAGCCAATCCCTCCTTGTTCACCCCGCCTGCCCGAATGTGTCCCTTGCTGCCACTTTTATCCAGCTTTATCCCTCCTGCCAAGCAGGGCAGGGCAGACACGGGGAATCAACAGACCCTCTCCACGTGCTCAGTGGTTCTGGCGGCATCAGCTCCAGTTTTCGGCTTCCCTGTTCTTTATCTCTCTACCAGGCACCGTGTCTCTCTTCACATCTCCTGTCTCTCGTCTTCTGTTGTGCTCCATTTGCCCTCAGCTTTTGGCCACGAGAGAGGGTTGTGTGCAGCTGTGAAAACTCTCATTCACCTAGTGCAATGCACTTCAAAACCGCACAGGAAGCAGAGCACAGCACTGCACTGTCACTTTCATACTATGGGATGCTGCATTGGATGGTTTGAAAGCAAGATCACAGGTTTGGCATTTATGCAGGCAGCTCCTTTCAGGACAGTAAGAAGAGCTTGCTGCCTGCCCTGCCTTCACCTTTCACTACAGCACAGAACATTGCCATCTGCTCCTTTCCTTCGATGACGTTTTACAACAGTAAAAACATGATCGTGCCCTAAAAAAGATGGGCTGACCACAGCACAAATAATGATTATTTTTAAAAAATGATTATTATTTTATCATGCAGCAGGAAGCTTGTGCTGCAAAATTATTCAGAGCAGGGGAGTCAGCCTAACACCATACCTGGGACCAACCACTGGCCAGGGATGGCCAGCTTCTCACATCTAGATCTTTAACAGCAGATCTACAGTTTTCCAACACAAAGGTGCTTTTTTTTTGTTTTTGTTTTTTCCCAAGCAGAAAACCTAACTTTTCTCCCAAAGTTCTACCTCATTTTTATTCAGCCACTGTAACCAAAAGCAAATGCTTGAGGCAAGGCCGGAGTTAAGATACACAGCCTGCCATGGCGTGGCCTCCTGTCCTTCTCAAATTACCTTCATCTGCAAAGAAGGAGAGTAACTCTGGAACCGCAGCGATGACACCAAAAGGGTGACAGTGATGGTATTGGTGTGTTGCTGCGTCAAGGACCATGGATCTATGAAGTGTCTCATTACAAGTCCCAGGAGAGATGCTGGCACTCTTTCTTAATGCAGACTTTTTAGATTCCAACAGACACTTTGGATTAGAAAATCAGATCCCAAAGTCAACATTTAAACAGCCTCCATAACTCTGGCAAGTTGTTTTTGCCAATATATGTTGTTTTACTCATTAGTGCGTTTCCCAGCCATCCGAGTGACAGCGAAACAGTAGTTTGGGGTTGTTTATTCATATAATAACATGTTCTGCTCCTTCTCCCTAAGGCCACACAGACACTCAAAACGAGCACCCCCACAAACATCTTCCAGGAAATAGTGTCTTTTGGGAACCTGAAAGATAGAATGGAAATTGTTGATCAGAACAAGCAGCTGTACATCCCTTGAGGGGACATTCAATGCAGAACGGGATGCTGCCTGACACTCTGTTTAAATTGGGTGGATTTATGAGCTTCTCTGATAACAACTGCTATCTGGAGCTAGAATCAGTTACCGCCCCCTTTGCTGGAATTTCTCTTGGTTTGTTCCCAGCTCTGAGCACCTCTGGAGAGTTTCTGGTGTAGCTTTGTCATTGTGCAAATTCATGAAGAAGGGAATTTAAGTCTAATGGTATCTTGTGAATTTATATTACAGGCTCCATTTACCTCAGAGGTCCAAGAAGACTTTGGACTGGGACAGAGTAGTAGCAAAGCGATTGTGCACCTTAGAGTAGCAATGCATTGTACAATGATCAGCCCTTTGTGCCATTCATGACTCCTAGGTTCCAGCTACTGATAGGAGAAATGGGTGGCTGAGAACAGGCTCCCCATGAGTGTTATTTTTGCATTTTAGAATCCCAGAATACCAAAGGTATTATCTCAAGCTGCAGAGCATTGTAAATCATAGTCACCCTCCACAGCAGTCAACTGATATGACTCTCCCTCTCCTTACCCATGCCCTAAAGGAAGAAAAAAGCTCAAATTGTCCCACCCTCATAAATGATTTGGGATTCAAGAGGAGAAAAAAAAAAGGGCGATTTTATTTGCATGTCCAGAAAATTCACAGGTGGTGTTAAATTTCCCTGCTGCATAGAGGATAAAATCAGCAAGTGTTTAAAACAGTAAATTAGGACACCTGACTGGTTCAACTCTACTGAGTTTCATGCTGATCTTCTCTAAATTATATATGCCTTATGTAACAGTTTATTTAAATAATGCTGCCACTTCACCTTGCATTTTCTGATCACCCCTCAAATCAATTTGAAGTTTTCTACTTTTTTCACCACATTCATTTTAGAGATGGGTAAACTCTAGTATAGGATGTAGTAGCTGAGAGGTCTTGCTCAAAACAAATGTCACTGTCAGATGTAGAAGCCAGGTCTCCTGAGCCTTGCTGCCAGTGTGCTAGTTTTTCTTGAATGCCTGAGATGCACACTTCAAAGGAAGTGCACCAGGAACAGCTCTCTGCTCAGCAGAAACCAGCTGCATATTATTATTATTATTTTTTAAAGGCAATGAAACCAGCAAGGGTTGAATAACAGAATAGGCCATACCCACATTACCAGCCAAGATGAGAAGTGAATGCTAGCCGCAGCGTTGCTGGCAGGAAGGTATGCTGCCACCTGTCCCACAACTGCAAAGACTCCTCTTCCCTAGACATGTGCAGCATTTGGGAAAAGGTAAGGAAAATCTTAAAAATTTACCCCCTTTTACCCTTGAAGGGATTTGTGCCTAATGTGGTCACACTTGTTTCACTAGGCAAGAGGGCGACTGGTGAGCCCCCAGTGCCGTATCTGATTAAAAGACGCAAATGGCACCAGTATCTTCTGTAGCAGGATGCAGGCTCTCCAAAGGCAGTGCTATGTCAAGATGTGCTGGGTTTCCAGAAATATGAGCTCTGTGCTACAATGATCAAGCTTCCTCTCAGGTAATATACTTTGCAGCTTGAAAGCTGCTTCCTTAATTTTTTTTTTTTTTTTTTTTTTTTTTTTTTTTTTTTTTTGGTAGTTCACATTTTAATCAGCACCATCTGGGATTAGCTTCCTTTTATTTACTTATTTTTGGGTACAGGCCGTCTTAGATCTTCAGATTTTGGTCAGCCTGCCTGGAAACTTTTCCAAGTTTGAGATTACCAGCAAGTGTACTGAATGCTGGGATGATGCTTTCAAGAGCTTGAAAGCAGACACAAGACAGGAGCAAAAGTGACCTATCAGCAGACACTGAACTTAACTGCAGTGTCAACTTTTTAAGGTCATTATTTCCTCAGCAGAGCCAGCCAGTGGGCTGTACAGTCACAGATCTGGCTCCTGTGCTTGGCTGAGTGACCCAGCACAAATGACCCAATTTTCCTAGGAATGCAGGGGGAGTTTGCTGCAAGCATGTCTCCATTGTCCAGAACAGAAATCAGTCACAGAAATCACCTTCTTTTAGCCAAACTAATCAGAAGGAGATTCAAATCCCCAGCCTTTCTAGCCCTCATAGAGGAAAGAACTGAGTGAAACAGGGACAACCTACAAGCAATGATCTCTTGTCACCCTCCCAGGGCACTACCCAATTTATTTTTAAGTGCTATTTTCATTCAGCCTCAGACATTTGAAATACTTTGCCTAGGGCATAAACTATCACATTTCTCAGCTCAAAGAATATCCGACTATCAACCCATATAGAGTTTCGCTAATAACTTTATGAAAAATCTGTTTTGTGAAATAAAAAGCATTTTTCTCAACCTTTCTTACCTGACAGACATTGCAGTTTACAAGAGTGGCCGACGGTCCCAGTAATTTCAGTCTGCACTGGGACATCAGTGTGTGGCGTTCTGGTATGCAGTGACAGATGGAACAGGATCAAGGCGCTTTTCTCAGAGGTCCATTACCCTATGAAATCAATAAAAAAATATTTCATTTAGAGCCAGTTGAGAGACCTGAGTACTTAACAGCTACATTCTGACAAGCATGGCATGTCCTAGCACACAGTATGACCACACAGTATGACTTTTATTTCCATCCCTGCAATGATCTCAAATCAAGGCCTAGCAGGTCTGGTCTCCCAGCACAAGGATAGTCCTCCATTTTCTTAGGAGAACATAGGATCAGCTTGGCTGGGAAAGGCCTTCCAGATCTAGTCCAAGAATCAACCTGAGCTACTGAGTCCCATCACGAAATCATGCCCCTTATCACCACATCTTACTGTCCTTCTAATTTTGTGTCTGTGATGGCCTTTACATAACTCAAAATCAAAACCATGGCTGCAGCTTTGTTCATTACATACAAATGAAGCAGGCGGACCACACTGGTGCTAAGCCAGTTCTAATTTTGAAAAAAAGTTTTGTCAGTCTATTATGGCTAATATTGTTCACATTTCACAACAGTTCAGAAAGGACAGGGTATGGGTTAAGAGGAAAAGCACTTACAGCTCCGGGACTCTGAAGATCTGCATTTTAATCCTGATGCTATCAAACACCTGATGGATAGCCACAACACATTTTCAGAGTGTCATCCGTTGCTTTCTCAGGCACAAGCCAGGGATAAATAAATGTACATGTGTCTCTGTGAAGACCACAGAGGCCTGCTGAAGGAAAAGTGCCCCACACAAACTGAAGCATTGATGAAGTTTATCACAATTGTAGCACCAAATACCTTTTATTTTAACCACCCTAACCGTTTGTGCCTCAGTCAGGATGAGAGTTGTGCTGGGTGACTCTCCCCACAGGCGTCTCTGAGGAGAGGCCGGGGCTGACCCGGGCCTGCTCCAGGCGGCCTCACCACAGGGCCCCGGGGCCTGTCCACGGCCCTGGGGGTGCCTGTAAAGATGGCAAAATGGTGCTTAGCAGCAAGATGTGAGGGAAAAAGTGCAAGAAATGGCCCTGCAAGGCCCAAGAAGGCGAGGGGAGGAAGTGCTCTGGAGTGGGAATTCCTCTATGGCACTGGGGAACAGAGTGCTGCTGAGCATGGAAAATGGGGGCGTGGGGAGGGAGGCATTTAAATCTCTGTTTATCAACATCCAACTCTGTTTTAATTGGCAATACTTTACTTTTCCCCCACGATGAGACCGTTTTGCCCGTGATGGTAATTGGCTTACAGATCTCATGATCACTGCTCACAGTCTCAGACTGAAGCGTTCCCAAATCTTCAGCAGAAGAAGCATGTTCTTCTTTTTTCTTCATAATCCCAGGAAGAAAACTACAGAACAGAATTTCCTAACAGAGTAAAACACAGGTATCTGCACTGCAGAATAATTCACTCGGTTCAGTCTGGCCACGTTCGCTTTGCTTGTTATCATCTCTCTGAGATTAGCTGTTAAATAAAGTGCCCTTTTCCTTATAATACATTAAAAAAAAAAAATCCACTTTGACCTTTTTAATAGTTCTCAATTCTTAGTACCTACAGCTCCAGTTGAGGATTTAGCCAAGGGAAACTCCTGCCTGATATTAAACAATAGTGTATTTCCCAGCAGGAAAAAAATCCTAATTAGTTTTCTATATTTTTTTTCATGGCTGATTACTTCAGCATACATGGAGGGAAGCTGTTCCCCCTGGGATGCCTAAACACAAACCGTCATCAGTGCATTAACCAAAAACAAAAGCACCCTTAACCTATTCAATACTTGCATCAGAGAGGTGTCTATTTCTGTGTATCACCGAGAGTGACAGCAACTGAACAAAACATGGGATGGGAATAGACAGCCCATCCTAACATCCGACCGAAAAAACAAAAATGCTGCCAAATCTAGTGCAACAGCTTAGTTCAGTCCTTCTTCTATCTAGGCTTTCAGCAGCCTCCAGTATCACAGCAGCTTTGTGCCTTTGCTTGCTTTAGGAAAATAAACTGTAACCCTTTCAAGCTATTCCAGCTTCCTTTCTGTAGGGAGCACCAGTGAGGCAGCCTCTGCTCCACACTCCCTGGGAGTTTGAGCCTGCAAGCACAGAGCAGCAGTAATGGATATACACGAAGGCAAAAGACACCCTTGGCCTTTTGTATCCTTCTTCTGAGTCACAGTGCTCCTTTTATGAGCAAAGCACAAAGGATGCCAGGAAAGCATTTTGCCTGTTGTGTTCTCCCAGCCTTGGCAGAGTTTTGCCTGTTTGGCACCTTGCAAGCAAAACTGATACGATCTAAGCTGCTAATTCTGTGCTCCCAGCAACAGAAGATGCAGTGGCCTCCTAACCCCAGACCTCTGATCAGAACACGCAGAGATTGTCCAAAGCAGCTTTTCAGCACCACGTAGTTCACGAAAAGGATGACAAGCCTTAAAAGAAACCAAATCAGCATTGTAAGACATCTACAAGCTCCAACCAAAAAGCAAGGTGTTTTAAGGGGTAGACAGGCTCTGCCTGAGCAACAAAATTTTGGTCAAAGACACTGAAATAGCCCCAGCTAAATCAGCTGTCTTTAGGATGCCACTGCCAAGTCCTTGTAAGTAACAGAAAAGAATTTCATGACTTGGTGCAATGTAACCATGTAAGGGCAACTCTGTCCATCTTGTACAGTACAAGTACAGTTCATTCCCTTTCATGGCTCTAGAAGATCTGAACTATTCCTGTCACAGGAACAAAGAACATTTTACATCACAATACGGGAAAATGCAACTCAGAATTGATTTTTAAAAGGACACCCTTGTTAAGATTCTGCAAAAATTTCTGTAAGACCTCATGCTGTGTGTAGTTCTGCTGGTGAAGGTGGTGTGAATTTTAGGAAGCCTTTAGAACAGCACTAATCCACTTCTAATCTAAGTATAGGATACAGAATCATAATTTTTCATAGGCTTATTTTGACAAGAAAATTAAGTGATTTTTTTTTTCTTAAATTCTGAAATACAAACAGCAACAATCAGTATTAATAGCAGAGGTTTTGAATTACAACATAATTCTTAATTAATACTGCGGTGTAAATTTAATTTGGTAGTTATAGCTTAATGGACTCTTATTGCTTAAAAAGACATCTGAGAGACCTTGAGTTCATCTTGAGCTGTCAGTTCACTTTGTCTTAATGGGGGAATTCCACTGAAATCCACATGGATGAACAGAGTCCCGGGGGATCAGAAGCAAGTCAACAATATTTAGACTCTTTGGTAAACTAGGCATTTATCAGCAGTAAACAGTTACTGATTTATTTAAAGTTCTACCCTAATACCAAGGCAGAAACAGCTAATTTAAGATATGTCAAAAAGAAACATCAAGTCCAATTAAAACTTATCTCCCTTTACTGTGTATGAAGGGAAGTAATGAGGATTGGACATAAGCCAAGCCAAAATTTCCCCAGATTGAAGACTGTATTTGTCTTTCCAGAACGTGTTTTCAGAGATTTATCTGCTGGAAAAATGAATTATTTCCAGGAGAATCACAACAGATTATTATTATTATTTTTTGGAGGCATCCTTCATGGTTGACTCTGATGTCAGAAAAAAAAACAAAAAACAAAAAACTCCAAAACAAAGTGCTTTTTTTTTTTTTTTTTTTTTTTTTTTTTGGCTTGTATTTAAAAGGCATCTGCGTCATGTGCTTTCTGTATTAGTATGTTGTGAGTTCAACGTGAAGCTTTTTTTTGGTCTTCTTAACTGAAACACAGAAAAGTTCTGTCACCTCGGTGGAGGACTGGTAAATTCAAGTGTTAACACTGGGAAAACCGAATATGCGACCAAAGATGTTTTAGTTCACAGCCATGCTAGCAAAGGCTAAGAGCTAATTTCAGCCTTCTCTGCTTCTGAAACAAATGTTTGCTTTACACTGCAACTACCCATTAACATGGCCTGATTTACAGTGCCTAGGTTCAGTAGATACCCTTCTTCTTTGGAAGATTTCTTCTTCCAAAGAAATATGTTGCAGCTTGAAGTGTCTAAGAAGCAGGCAAAATACAGATAAGGAGAAAGATACCAGATTTGGGATAGTTGATCCTCCTCCTTAGTTGAGGCAACAGTATTCCCCTATTCCAGACTCTCAAGAGAAGCCTGAGGTTGACGTTTCCCACAGCCACATGCATGCACAGCAACTTGCAAACAAGTCAGAAATAAGCCACATGGTAACCAGCTCTACATGGAGACAACTTACAGCACAAACAGGAAAGTGTCACAAAAACGTTCCTATCATTTGAGAAAACTTCCAGAGGGCCTATACAGTGCTTAAGAAGTGGTTAAAATATAATGAAATTATGTGAGATTCCAAAGGTTCCTTAGTAAAGGTACAGCACCTTGAGCACAGCACTTTATAAATGCAATACAAAATCTTGTTTGAAGGCCTGATCAAAGGGAAGACTGGACAGGCCATGAAACAAAGTATTTCTGGCATATCTTGGCACACAAATTGGGAGCAAGTTCAGAGGCACCAGGAAACTTTACTGCAAGATCACGATGATTTTAAGTGTTTTAAACACCTCAGTTTTACAGTATACCTATGATTTCAGCACTGCAGAAAAATCAACTTTATTTCTAATCCTGTATCTAAAGTTAATGCCTGAAACTAACTCAGCAAAGCTTGAGTGTCTGCGTAGTCTGTGGTAAACAATTTTTCTTTCACGATGACTGCTTCGTAAGCTTTGCAAGCAATCCATCAGTTTAAATTAAAACTAAAAATATCTGAAGTACAAGTAAAACCTTGAATGAACTTTTTCAAACTAAATTATAATATTTTTTTTGCATGTTATGGAGAAACTGTGAAGTGATGGAAGTTAAACAGAGACAGGAAATGGACAGATAAGAGAGGCAGAGTCAGCAAATGTGGTATTATTTAGACTGTTTGCCTCCTCCCTGGGTTCTGCTAGTAAGATAACTAAAAAAAATAATACATCAGCAGGTGGATAGTTTATCTAGCCATTGAAGAGCTTTTAAGTCAGTTATCAAAACATTGCCAGATTAAGAGTTATTTCTCCTTAAATCATTTCTCTGCTTCTCAGCACCAAAGTCACGCTTGAGAGTAAAAAGGTAAAGCCTCATGTTGAAATGAACTCGCTGGCATGCAAGAGTATTTCTGGTAAGTTTTCCATGAACTCCAGTATTAGTAACTTGCTTACAGAATACGTAAATGGCAGAAGAAATATTGTGAGCCTTTTATCAGCAGAAAAAAGCTAAACTTGGATATCATAACCAAAACAAACTCTTTTGTTTTTCCTGAGAAACAGCAGCAAGCTGAATTAAGATTGTTACATTGCAAATAGTTCCATTACAGATTAAAAGAGGAGATGAGCTACGATTGCAAAACCTATTACAGCTGGAAATACAGATTATAGTGGACAGAGGAGCGAACTGGAAATTCTTGATTTGAAACTCTGTCACTGCTCTACAAGGTGATGTGCCATACAAATTCTCTGTCAGAATCTGTATAATACACATCCTTCTTAGGCCCACATTTACACATTCTTTTAAGAAAAACTGTAACAACTCCACTGGTGTTTATGAATTGAACAAAAGACACAACACAATATACATTTGAACTGTTTATTTTATATCAAATGTTCCATACCAGTTTCTTCTGTTAGAAGTTCCTAGAAGAAAATGAAAGAAATAACGTTAGAAACTATTTAACAGTTCAAGTAATTATTTGGCCAACTGTGTAAACATCCTGTAAATACAGCGTATAGATTTTAACCTAAAAGTTGAATTTGGGTACTGAATTACCTCTGCAAAACTTATTGCGGATAAAGTAAACATACTTACTTGGAAACAATTCCATCATTTTTTGCCAGACGCAGAATGGAGTCATCTGATTCCCCCTTTAATAAAAAGGATAATTCTGAAGTGAGCACGTAATTGCTATCACACATGAGAAAGAGAGAGGTAGCAGCAGCATTTCATGCTGGCAGTGAAATACAAACTTATTTTTTTTTTTTTGACAGATCACTGTGTTTTACATACACAGGCTAGCATTTTTAAAACAAGCTGTTAAATCCTTTGCCATTCTTCAGAATAAGAAATAGAACTTGACAAAACAGAGACTTGTGTTAAAAAAAGACGTACTTCTGAGTAAATGTACCCCAGGAAGCTTCACGTCCTGCTTAACAAATTTTAGTTATGATAGTGTAATCTCTAATAATTATAAACAAAGTCAGATATCAGTTGCCTAGTGCTTTTTTAAAAGAAAAAAATGCACTTGCATCTTCTAGTGATTTTTTTAAAATAACAACAATAACAAACAAACAGTTCTCCAAACCAATAAACTGAAGAAAAAACAGAAGAAACTCATTCTTGCAAGTGAATTAGTTCATGTCTTCACACTGTTATTATCCCAATGAAAGCTCTACTCCAGAATGTGCAGAAGGCACATTTCCAGGTATTTCCAGGGCCAAACATAAACCTGAAATATTACTAATCAATATAAAGGGAATCATGATCGTTTTTGAGCTCAAGAAAACGCTTACCATCCTACGGATTGCTCCACAAATGGCGTATGTCTTGAACTGGCCGTTGACTCTCCCTGTTACCTTGTCAACCTGTAAATACAAGCAAATTACTCCATACAGATTCTTACAGAATTCTCGCAAATTTTTATGCTCTCGCCTCATTCTTGCCAAACCCTTGAAGATAAATATAACTTGTTAAATTTTGCAGATATTTTTACTGCGAACTTCAAAAACTCAAAGCAAATAGTTCAGCTAGTATACAGAGAGAACCTTTTCAGAGCAGATTTATTGTTTGCTACGTAATGCAGGTACAGCATCGAATGGATCAGACAGCATTACAAAAATGCAATACAAAATGGTAGCTCAAAAAAAAAGACAACAATGGCATTCTACAGAAATGGAACAGTTCAATTAAAACCTTATCTGTGTACGTTACTGCCTTTGTTATTATTTTTTCTATGTTTAAGTCAGTATAATGGAATTTGGAGGTCGGGGATGGAAGGGGGCAGTGTTGTTACACAGGTAGAAAAATGTCCAAGTCAAGGGACACAACTCATTCTAAGCATTTAAGAACCTCAGAACCAAGTTAAAGAAATGGTAATGCAGCACACAAAACACGTAAGCTATCTCATTTCAGTTAACAGAGAGCTCATTTCAGTGTTAACAGAAATACTTCATGCAAAACATGGAAAATGGTGTTTTAGTCAAGCAAAACAGAACAGAAAGAGTTCTGCCCAGCAAACCGCACCTTTCCGAAACTTGGTACAAACTGTAAAGAGCACAGATGAATGAGAATAAAAAGTTGAAACTGGATGTATCTGGACAGGCGCTGCCTTACAGACAGGTGAAGGTAGAGAAGGTACTGATCTTCCAGAACTGAGCACTTATTTTCCACTTCCTTCAGGAAAAGGAATCCCCTAATTTTTAACTCTAAATGTCTATCCTTGGGAACTGTTATTTACTCAGTTAAGCACTGGGACAGACTGGTTTCAGAGCTTTATATAACTGCCTATAGAGAATTATTTTCCCACAGGTTGAAAAATAACCATGGGTGACATGCTAATATCCTTATGTGTACGAAAGCTTTCTAGTTCTACACTTGCATGACTCCTAGTGAATTATTTGGAGATTCATCCCACGCTTCTACATTTCCTAAGTTCTATGAAAACTGAAATGCATTGCTCTTTTATTTGTTGCTTCTGTTAAAAAACTTACCTCAGAAATGTTTATCTGAATAGAAGCATGATCCTTGGCACCGATTATTCGGTTGCTAGCAGAGCTAAGGAATAAATAACAAGATATATTTCAACAAAAGGAAATGGACAGTGACAGCAAACAAAGAATATTAAAATCAAACCTACATGAAAATTAAAGCTGTGCAAGTTCAGACGTTAAAAGATTAAGGTTCATTGCTCAGAAAGTCAAAATCAAGTTTTAAGAACATTTAACGGAAACTTTCACTGTGTAGTCATGCTAAGTAGCCAGCTATCCATTTGATTTAACCTTTATGAACCCAATTCATTACTAGTTAGTGCACAATTAAGCACTGACCTTCAAAATGCAGAATATCAAGTTGTCCCTTTCTAATGTGCAAAACCCCCAGCAATCAATGGAATTCATACTGTATTCTCTGTGTCTTTTTTCACTGGGAGCCATCAGAGCTCTCAGAAGAGATTCAGGTCACTTAACATAAAAAATCACTAGAAAACAAACCATCTATTATCATTTTATTGAATTTTACAAAACCCCATTTTCTCCAATCTTAAAAAGAGGACCTAAGATGCACTATCAGGACAACAAGCAATCCTGTAACAAGTTCACTACAGGAGCGTGTAGCTCAGAAATGCTAGCACAGCACAAATACACCCATTTTCTCCTGAAAGCAGCCACAGATGAGCCGCCACATCCCGAGACCGGCGGGCTGCACCTCGAGATGCTGAGAGCTCTCTCTAGATCGACTTTTCTCATACTCACGCAAAGCATTTAAACAGAAAAATTAATAAAAACTAATATTTTTCACCGAACTTGGGGGGGGGCTGAAGCTTTATGGAGCCAAGCCCCTTGCTGTTCGGAGCTGCCGGTCCCGCAGGGCGGCACTCACCACTTGCGAGGCACGTAGAGGTCCACGAACTCCCCGGCGTCGTTCTGCATCTCGCCCGCTCACACCTACGGGAAGCGAGGCGCGGCTCAGGCCCGGCCCCACGAGGCCCAGAGGGGACGCAGCGCTCCCAGCCCGGCCCTCCCGGAGCCCTCCCTTGGCACGCCGCCCAGCCCCTCCAGGCCCCCCGGTTCCCGGTCCCCGTCCCCGGGCCGCCCCCCGGGCCCTCCGGCCGCCGCCCGCGCCCCGCCGCCGCCGCCATACCTCGCGCGCGGTGCGGCAGAAAGGAAGAGGCGGCCCGGCGGAAGCGGAAAGGCGTCGGGAGGGAAGGCAGGGCTTCCGGAGGGTGCGGTGACGTCAGCAGTGTTTTGGAGTGACGTCACTACTCATGGGGGCGGCGTGAAGTCATCAGCGCGCTGCCGCCTGACGGTTCCTTGGCGCCCCCCCTCCAGCCGTGAGGGGCTGGGGAAGGCCCCTCAGCCCCGTTGTCCCCCCCCCCCAAGCCCAAGCAGCACTCGACACAGGGCGTTTGGTTACAAAACACGTATAAAACCGGGTTTATTTCACAGCATCGGGGGGTCACAAGGGCACGGGTGAAAAAGGGAAGGGGTGACAACTGAGGAACTTAAATAACGCTCTAGGACAGAAACCGTAACAGAGGCAGGAGCAGACAGGAACATCTCGCTCTTGTCATCTTCACGGGGCACTTACTGCTTCCCTCTGAAGCGACAGGAGCTCTTTAGGGAGAAGAAACGCCGCTGAACATGCTTTGTGAGGGTCCCCCTCTCAGTTTATGAATTGGTAATGTAGGAATAGTCCTTTGCCACATGGTGGCAGCTTTTAGGTAAGAAGATAAATATTACCACACAGGCAGAATTGAACAGGACTGCTAGCTACAGAAAAATTAACACACACAGCTCATGTACCCTGCAGAAGTGACAGCTCCTGCAGAGGCACCACAGACGAGGTACCAATTTACAAGTCGCAGGCCCAGCAGCTGGATGCCATCAGCCAGAGGCTCACATCCTACAGTGCTGCTCAAACACTGCCCCTGCCCGTTTGAGAAGCGCCAGGACAGCGTTTGCTTGGTGGTGTCCTGAGCTTCCGAGCTCAGCAATGCTGTGTGGGCCTGAGTCAACATTTAGAGTTACCTTTAAACAGCATTCTGGCAGTCAGTATTCCTTACCCTAGGCTGTTCTTCTGAAGAAAATGCAAACTAAATAACCAGAGCCCAAAGCTTTCCCATTTATCATGTGAAACCATACCTTCCATTCTGGGAGGGGATCTCGAGCCCAAACGCCCACTGCAACTAGACAAACTTCCACTGAATAGAGACTGAACTGTTCCAAAAATAAATACATTTTTCTCTAGGTGGCTGAGAAAGTTATGTCACAGAAAACTTTATACACTAAATAGAAGGAAGTCCCCAAAGAAGGGCATTTTGTGACTTCATTCACACTAAATAAAGTTTCACTATTTCTGGAGACACCTTGTGGGGAGTTTCTTTGCTCAGTTCTAGCTCCTTCCCCTCACACGAGTATAGGAAGTGGTGGACCACTTCAGTTGTGTTTACCGCATTTTTCTAATTTCAAGGCTCTCTATACTCTAGATGTTTAGTACATTGCTATTTCGTGCATGCAATGACAGTTATATTCAGTAGAAAGCTGAACTAGTAGACATTTTTCTAAACCTTTTGGAAGATAACTGGCAAGGTTATTGTTTAACTTATCACCTACCATCTCACTTACAGACTGGAAAGTCCTTCTGTGTTAAAGAGAAGTCAGAATCATATTAAGTTTACACAAATAACTTGAAGCTACATACAGTTGAACACAGTCACAAAATAGTTGATAGTCACTGTAGTTATTATATGAAAATATACATTTTGTGCCCTACTTAAAGAAGAAAGGGCTCCAGTATAGTTTTGGTGCAACTCTAATGATGACAAATTAGCTTCAGGCAAAACACAGCTGAAGAACAAAGATTCAGCTTTGTTTTTGCCTAAAACCAACATTTAATACAAGGAAGAGCAATTTACATATTTACTTTACATATTAGATAGCAGGTAACCTTATGAGGTCTAGTATTTCATTTAGGAGTCAAATTACAAATTTCTCAGTCATAACAGCCAAGCATCAGTTTTGTTTCTTGCAAATAGACAGTTACTTGTATCATAATATTGCTTCAGAAAATAAAACCAAGAGCCATTATCACAGAAGGTTCCACATATAATCAGAGTTCATTTCCAACCTGGATATTTTAAAAAATAAATGAAGGAATAGCCAATGGTAAAAGAAGTTATCTAACTTCTGACATAAGCATTAGAATGCTGCCTGGCACCAGCCGTTAAGTGGCTGTTCCGATGTGCAACAAATGCTAATTTTGAGGACCATCACAGTGACGCAATTCTTGGAAGAACGGAGTTAAAAAAGTAGCATTTTAAATACTGAGCATGCTTTGTTTCACTGGCTTAGTTTGGCAGGAATAGCTCCACTGACTTACGTACTTGCTCAGAGCACTAAGACCATATATAATACAGTCATACTAAAAAGGTGCTTATTTCAGACTACAAAACAAATCAAAACCAGAAATTATACATTTTACAGCAAGTTGTTCTTAGTTAAAAGCACTCATCTTCCATTTAAGAGTGAATTAGGATGACAATCACTTTGCAGCTACCTTGTTCAACAGGTGGTATTTCATGACATATTTTGAATCAATCTTTACTTTTTAAATAAAGTATATAATCTTAAAATACTATCGTTAACTAAATTGAAACAGTAATTTCAATCTAGCTATAGATAGTATAGATGCCCCGTGTATCATTAGTGCAGATATACTGGAACTGTTTTCCTTATATGCAAGGCCAATGCAGGTAAAGAATAAATGGCTATATAAATTCAGGATTTCCCACTAAATAACATAACTAACTTAAAAAGTACTGGTACCAGACCAGCCGGTTTTAGGCACATCTTCAAAAAAAATAAAGTATGTGTTTCACTAATGTAAAAACGCAAAAAGATTTGTAGAAACATCTGAACGTTATGGTGCACTGGAATGGAAGTGATGCTTCCTTTAGTTTCAAGGAATACAATAAAGGCTTAAAAAAAAGAAACAATACCGTAGGATTCTTCCTAGGGAAGAACAGTTTTAGTAAAACTGAAAAGATAAATAAGGAATAATCAGCAGCCATAACAGCTAACTGGTGAATATTTGTGCTTCAAATGTCCAAAAGAAAATAAAGTTCAACAACTCTTCTCGTACCATCTCCCAGTCTTGGCATATGTGTCCATAACGCACACCTTGACAGTTCACACACACGTCGCAGACTTCAAAGCTAGCTGTAGCCATAGCAGGATGCACACAGTGGCACAGGAAGGCCAGTGGCAACTTCAGCAACCGTGTTCAGTGACGCTATCAGCTGGAAAGTAGCTTTGGTTAAGACTGTTGTGTGAGCCGTCTGTAATGAGGTAAAACTTGGTTTTCAGGAAGATAGAGAGCCAGTTCCAAAGCTACAAGGACGGTGAATTCAAAACCGATGAGATCTCTTCTGTTGAATCTGAATCTCTCTTCTAATTTCTATGACGGCAATGAAAAAGAGAGGGAGGGGAAAAAACAGAATCAGTTATCCACAAGATACCAATGCACTATCAGATTAAGTCTGCATCACATATTCCTGTTTTATGCTAAGTCAGAGATTCAAAAGCATTGCCACAGATCAAAAATGTAAACAAGCTTATCAGCTCAGCTGTGACACCCACACAACAGTTACTGTTTCTCAGGCAAACATTAAATGTGAAAATAACCTCACTGTAGGATCAATAGGACATTAGACTGTATCAGTCAGGTACTTTTAATGAATTAAGAAGAAGTATACAAAGGAAGAGCCCTGATGAGAACGAAAACCTACTGAAAGAGCTGGTCTTGAATGAAAGCATGTGCTGCTAAAAATCTTGCTTTTCATTTTTACCTTGTTCCATGAAACAAAGTTTTGACCAAACCTGAAACAAGTTGCATAGTACTTACATCTATAAGGTGTTTGACTTCGTGCTTCCTGAGATCACTGCTGATCTTGGCTGCAAGCAGAACGCAAGCACCAGCGCACAGTTTGCGGTTCTGTTTGTTAAGTTTGCCTTGGAGAACGAGCTTCTCGAAGTAAACGTAAGCCATGGACACAGTAACTGGCTCCAGATTGCATTCTTCACTCAGATTCCGCATTTCTCTCTTTAAACTTAGAGGAGAAAAAAATAAAAAATCCACCCTCTCAAACGTGAGAGCTTTTACAAAATGCTCTAGAATCACCTCAGCATGGGAACTCAGAAGAGCATACAGGCAAGGCTCTTACTTAGAAAACCATGAGTGGTATTGCCGTCAGCTGGAGAAGCCCAGCTGGCTGCAAGCTGGAGCTGGTGAATAAACTGATATAACCTGGCTGACATCATCTACTGTGAAAGAACAGTTCCTTATGTGTCCATAAACAACATAGATTTAGCTGTTTCACTGACACACAGGCTGTTGCTGTACATCTCCTTCTAAGATCCCAAACTTGTTCATGATTCATATCATAAGACTGAACCACGCTGGCCTACACAATGCCACATCAAAGCAGATGGAGACCTGTCCACCACATACCTCTAAGGAAAATCAGGTCTGAGGGGTAGGCAGGCTGGTTTACACCCTTCTTACAATTACTGGCCTTTCACTTCAGCAAAAAGGCAAACTTTATGCTGGATGCTTTCTCATTGTTATCATCCATACTACACCTACAGACAATCTCTTTGCAAGCACTCAATTTAAACAGCTACAAAATGAAGCATGCAGGACATTGGCAGAACATGTAGATTCTGAAAGAGCAGACCTTCCACTCACAGCTGGGAGCTGCGCACAGCCCTGGTGATTCAGCAGTACTGCGTTTGAAGCTGGCTATTTCAGAAGGCCCTGACTGCTCTCTGAAGGTGCAACAGTGCATCTCACTGGTGAATACTCAGATGTGTTTCCTGGAAGATGAGGAATTCCTTGTGCATAGTCCTGCCTTCATCAAGTGCTTTTTTTCTTTACCATGACTCCACAGACCTAACCTTCTTTATCCTAGAGTCTTGTTAGAGCCTACAGTCATAGGCAAATATTGGAATTGAAATGTGAAAATATGCAGAAGGTCCAAACTGGTTAAGAGTGGGACTGCACAATAGCAAAACAATCAGGTTATAAGTATTTGTTTCAATGCTAATGTTGCTTCACTGTTAATTGGCTATTAATGTTGATGAAACAAAACCCATCTAGGCTGACCTATGAAAGCCAACTGTTACCCTTTTCCAGCATCCTAAACATTCCTGTACGAGTCTGTCATCCTACAGTCAGCTCAAATGGCAATAGGAGATTAGTATTTAATCATATATACTATTAATAGATCTAGTATTTGCTCCATACAAGTGGAAGGTAAGTCTTGCAGCAGCGTAGAAGTTCTCATTATTCACTGCTTGTTCCTTACCTCCTAATTTTGCTCAGTGTCAGCTTGATATGAGGAAACTTCTCTCTAAAGGTTTCGTTCATATCCTTCTTCAGGTCTGAGGGCTTCACATATTCTATGACTGTTGTCTGAAACACATGACACAAAATGCATTATTTCTCTTGTGAACAGTACTGACAGCAGAACAAGGTTTCCAAGGACACTTTAGTGCAAAGGCAAAACATTTTCTTTAACTCTTAAATTTCTGTAGAGGCTTACGTAATCCCTCCGGTTGAATTTCAGCCACATAAAATCTTAATTCATAATGAACCAGTAAGCAAATGGTTACAATAAATAATTGACAGAGATATGTCAAGTTGGTCCTTGACAAGCACAGAGCACAAAACTATTTGTATTTTTCTTGATCTGTTCTCAAAAAGCCACAACTACTATTTCCTAGAGGATTTTTTCTTCCTTGTGGAAGCTCTTTATAGGAGGATCTTCTAGGAGCTCGCTCACTCCTCTGTTCAGCTAGGCAGCTCACCATGTAAGAAGCAAAGATGAGAACACGTTTGTGTTTTCCACAGGGCCACTGAGGGTCATCCAGAAGATTTGGATCGTACTCTGCTGCTTCCCCAGCTTCACTTCCTGAAGGAATGAGGAAAGCACAACAATGAGCCACAAGAGACGAGCTTTAAGTTGCTTTCTCTTTAATAAAGTGTTCAAACAGCAAACAGAGGTGTTGGCAGACCCCATTAGGCAGGCAAACTGCAGCAAGTCTCTTGTTTTCATTCCACAAATGAACGAGTCAGTATTAGATTTATTTAAAAATGAACCAGCTCCATCTGACATATGCCCAATGTGCCATTTTAAACAGTGCAAGCTAACAATTTGTCTTCCAGAAACATGCACAGAGAGCAACTGCAGAGGACTGATTTTTTGCTAACACTCAAATCTAGAACACAACAGCATTGTCACGTTTACTCTTTGACAAAAGAGAATGCATTCTTGTCACAAAACCTTGGTTTATGCATTGCTACAGTGCTAGAAGGCAAGGAGGACCATCTGTACCCACACACCAGGTGTTTCTCGTTGAGTAATATAAAACTTCACATTTCCAAGGAAATGCTTTGCAGTCCTTGAATTGCAAAAACTAGGCCAAGTATACAGAGGATGTAAGGAATGTATGCAAGTCTCAGTCCTAAGGCTCATCCTCTGTACTTCATTCACAAGCATTCTTTGCTAGGCTGTGCTAAAACCAGTCTCCTTCCAAACCCAGTACGTGTCCCAGTAATGCACTTCACCACTTGCAATTGTTTCAGAAAAATAAACTTTTCTCATACTTTTCTGCTGCGTGCACAAGTGGTGAGAGTGCTAGAAGCTGTCCTTACCAAGCTCTGTTCCTGCTGGAATCGTTTTTGCTGTCACAGGTTTGTATCTTGATCCAGGAAGACTCCGCGAAACACTAGCTCGACATGAAGGAACAGCGCCGTGGCTGTCAGCTTTGCGAACAACTAGGGCGTTGGTTGGGTACAGGAATTTTGCATAGGATACAACCTTCAAAAAAAAAGTTGTTGTTACATGGGAAAAAAAGGTGTTGTAGTTATATGGGAAGAAGTATTGAAAGCTTATTTCCAGACACTGAGGATTTTATAACTCAGATCTGCAGATTTTTTATTTGGGAGTAAAGGCCTTGGAACTGGGGGGGACAGAAGGGAAGGGAAAGTTGAACACAGGGATGCCATACTTTTGGGACTTCAGGATAAAAGCGTTGTACAGAATTTGGGGCAATAACAAAAAAAGAGAATCACATCAATAAAACTCTGGCAATACACATATTTAGCTGAAGAGGTATAAGTTTCACCCATATTTTGTTTTGACCAGAAGAAAATGTTTTGATTAGAGTATCATTTACATGTTGCCTGAGATACCAGAGTCAAAACAATTCTCCAGAAACGAGGGCAGAAGTCACCAGGGACTTTCACGGCCTCTCCAGAAGCAGCATTATGACAAGTCAAACATTTCAGACTTTAAGCATCTAAACTTCCACTGCTTTCAAAAAAACTACAGTTCTCATTTTGTGCAGTGCTGTGCCATCCAAAAATTAAGTAATTTTCCTGGTATCAAATGGTCACAACGGTGAAAGGAGCCAGATGACCCACCATCATCCCCATGCCAGTCACTGGTTTGTTGATGGAGATCAAGAAAGAAAAAGAAAATCCTTACCTTGCCATCAGCACCTAGCTCTACTCCTTCCATTCCAAGGACCATCTCAGTGGAGACTGAAACTCCCCCAGAAGGATGTCGCTGCTTCTGTCCTTCCATTTTTAGATCACTAAATGGAGACAAGAAAATGTACTATTGGAAAACGTACCGCAAGCTCAGCTTCTTTTATGGTAAACGCCAGGCCGATCCTCTACCTGCAGCCAACACCACGTGGTCGGAGTTCCACTATGCAGAAACAGGGCAACCCCTCAGCCCCATCTCCAAGCAAGTATTAATTTTTTAAATACTCAAAAATGTGGAGATGTTCATTAACTCAAGAATCAGATTTCATCTCATTTTAAAAATCAGATCTGTACCAACATACCTATCAAAGGCACTCCCACACTTTTTAAGTATGGTCTTTCTGCATAAGGCTATACACCATTTGTAATACACTAACGCTCAAATACTTAAGAGTAAATGTGATTTACATTACTAGTTTTCCAGGATTAGAAACTTGCCTTTCAATTGCAATCACGCAACCACTTTGCACACAAGCTCATACTAAGAATTAGGGCTGCAAGGAGAACTCTTTCAGTGATGGCAGCACGCAGCTTCGTCACCTATATTCCAATGCAAAAAAGCAGCTTTCAGCTGAAGAACTGCATCGCCAGCTTACACACAAGCAGAACAACACCGTGCTCAGAAGTGCTTTAAAATAACTCCAGTGACCTTGCTGCTTTTCAATTAAATGAGAAAACATTTTCCCACCAACTATTTTTATAGCAAGTGTATTTGAATACAATACAATTCCCACCACTAAACATCCGTTTCCTTCTTCCATAAGTTACATACAGGACAGAAGTGGCAAGACAATTGTTTTGGCAGAAGTGGATTAAAATAAAATGACTATTTTCTATGGTATACTCGTAGATCAGGCCTTCACAGAATCAGCTGTCTCATAAGAGACTGAGCAAAGCTGCAGGTAGGTCCAGTTAGCAGGTTTTGGTTCTCATATTTGATCATATTTACAGTTCTGTATAAAAATGGAGTTCAAACATTAAAAGCAGAATCAATTGGTACCAATCAGGCTCAACTGCTTCTGCTTTTCTTAGACTACAAATAGTGACATTCATGGCTTAGGATAGGTGAAAAATGGAAGAGTTTCTTAAACTTAGAGTTTAACTACTAAAGGTTGAAGACTTTCTAGTAAAGAACGTAGCATCCTTGTCTGATGTACATGGCAACAAGCCACATTGTGTTCAAAGTTGGTTTCGAGGATTTCACAGGACTGCAGTGCTTGAAACATGAACAAAGACCTTAAGAGAGGTTTGTCTTTTTCCAGTATTTTCTCCAGAAGTTTCAATGAGCACAGACACTGCAGCAACAACTGATTTACAGCACTGATAGCAAGTCCTTGTCCTTACACATAAGCAGTAAGTCAAGTATGTTCACTGGCTTCAAACAGAAGACCTATACCACCCATACTCATTTAAAAAGATCTTTTGCAAACAATAGACCAGAGATTTCAAAACAGTTAATGACGACTCACCTGATTCGTAAACTCTCCCCATAAGGTAGGATCGAAAAAGCCACACACAGGGTTCGTTTAGCACAGATTAATACTATCCTGTAAGCAGAGGGGAAAGGATCAGGATAAGAACCGAGATTCAGAATTTACAAAACCTTTTTTTTTTTTTTTAATAAACTGTGAACACTGCATTCCTCTTCAATTGCTTTATGAATTACATATATACTGATACGGATTGCATGTTTCCAGAAAGCAGCACAAAAGCAGAGATTTCCTTCTGACCCTGCAGGGCCTTAGAGCCAAGCTCTATCTCACACCCTAGCTCTGCAACCAGTATCATCCTGGGAACAACTCAGATCTCAGTCATAAAAATTATATAGAGATATCTATTTAAAATTAGTATGTTTTTACAACTATTTTTATATTTAGATGGATGATGGTACCACTCCTAGGTCTCACACATCTAGCAATAATAAATACAAATGCAACCCATTCTTTCTCTTCTGCTCAGCAGCTAATAGCCAAGAATTTGAATAAACCAAGCCATTCTCCTTACATCCTCCTCAGCTCTGGCCTGTCTTTGCTAGAGATAAGGATGGTGTTAGGAGAGAATGAATTAACTTCCTCCCTTTCTCCTCAAATCAGAATGGCAAAACCATCAGAAGATTGCAGCAGATGTAGCAGATATCAGCACCTACTGCCCTCGATATAAGTATGTTTAAAATTAGCAAGACCACAAGGACACTGCATTATTCCTGCTCATACTAAAGAGCTAACCACATTGAACTGGAGTTTACTTACGAGCACACACAAGTACCAGGGGCACAGCTGAAGTTACCTGCTGTTTTTTGTGTCATACTGCCTCATGTTCTTGATGAAGTGCATCTTCTTCAAACTTTTGTGCCTCGGAGACCCAGATATATTCTTGGTTCTGCAATTGTAAAAAGGAAAAAAAAAAGTCTTAAGTGCTGTGGAAAAAGGGGTCATGCCCGTTTTATGATCAGATGGCAGCACTAGCATGCAGGACCTCAGATATTGGCGTGGAAGAGGGTGGAGGGAGGAGAGGACTGCATGCAACGAGTTAAGATTAATGCTGCTTTTGGAAAAAGTACCTTTGTACACTGGCATATTCCACTATGTCTTCTAAAAAGTCTAGAGAGCAGCGCTGGGAGATAAAACGCCTTCTGTAAAACGTACAACACCATGAAGAGTGAACAATATTAGTTCATGGCCTCGGAGTTTATGAACTGCAACAGATCTATGAGCTCTTAGAACAAATGGCAGCTTTTTTTTGGATTTGTTTTGTTGTTAGAAGAGTGCTTACCAAGGTGTTTCACGTTCCTAAAAAGGCCAAGAACTTGTTACCCCCTCTAGGAACTTTAAAATCTTTCACTTTGAGTACACATTTATACTGACTTCATTAGCAAGAGCACTCACTACCTTCAACACAAAAGAACACCTACCTCTAAGTTAAACACCTAAAAAGCTTCCCAATGTTTCTTACATGATTTTAAATAAGTATCACAAAAAGCTCCCTATGTGCATCAAAGCAAGGGAGCAAGTAATTTTATATCAATCTACCAACATGTATATATACAGCTATCTGTATGATGATGGAGCATCTGCATTTGTATTCCTGATTTTGAACACTGTGCTTCTCCAGCAGCAGGCATCAGCAGACCAAGAGTCCATGACACTAGCCCAATAAAATTGACAGATCTCTCAGGAAAACAAGAGAGGGCTATCAGAGGAAGCTAAGAGTATTCAGGGCCCATCTGAAACGCCAGAATGGAAGACACAAGGAGAATAAGAATCTCATGAGTTACTTTAACAGAAATAGGATATTACACTTAAGCGAAAAAAAAAAAAAAAAAGAAAAAGACATTGCCAAGTAAGATGCATTATGATTGCTGAAGTCAAATTACTCTCTGTGAGTAGAGATTTACAAATACATTTGGAAACTGGCTGCAATTTCCATAGGAACAAGGCACTCAGATTCAGCCACCATCACCAAAATACTGACACTACAACTATCAAATTCTATTTTTTTCTGCTTTTGTTTAAGCATACATCACGCTGTGCTTTTAGTACAAGCCATATGCATTCAAGTCCCAGGTTTTCTTCCAAAGTATCATCATAACCTAACTGATGGATGATATTGGCATGGAAGCCAACTAAGAAGCTTACTAGATATAAGTAATGGGATGCTGCTTTGACAAGATCAACTTTTGGAAAAAAAACTCAGACTTAGAACTCCACATATTTTCACCTCTGGAAAAACAAATACTTTGAGAAAGAAATTATTGTTGTTTATTAGAAATTGCAGACCCGTAACACAGGAGATGGCAGTCATGCTGCTGTGGAGAAGCTGTGCTCAAGGCTATGCAGCTGTAGACCACTGGAAAGCTCCAAAGTCTTCAAAACGAGTTTTCAGAGCTCTTGTGCACATGAGCAGCCGAACTGCTCAGACAGACCAAGGCCAGACTCTTGTGCTTGGAAGTTAATGTGCAACAGTAAAACAAAAACATGGCACCTTGGGTGGTGGGGAGTAGAGGGGGCAAGGAGGTCAGCCAAAATGGGATTTATTAATTGCTAAGAGTTACGGATGACTTTTTACAGCAAAGATTTATAGCTTCAGTTGATTCAAGATAAAGATCAAGAAAAGCTACTCAGGATCTAGGCTGGTCTTGAAGCCCAGCACTTCAGGATTTTGAAATAACTTGACAGTCTTCTAATCCTGGTGACTTTGCCTTCTATCCTTCAGCTGAGCTGGGTAAGAAATCAAACCACACCAATTTGTCGCTGCAGAAGAGATACACAGGAGCTCTCCAGCCTATTTTGGGTTCTAATATGCAATTAAAAAAAAAAAAAAAAAAAACAACCTTTGTGAAATGTGGAGGCCAGTCTTGAAGGTCCTGGCACAAACTGCAGTTCTCCATGTCCCCAGACTTCCTCCCGGCTAGTTCAAGGAGACCAGACTGGTTGCAGATAGAAAGAAGCCTTGTATGGTAAGCAAAGGAAAAGCAAAGCTAAAACTAATGACAACAGGCATTGGTACAAAAAAAAAAAAAAAATGTATAAGGATGCCAGCATGAGGTGCCAGTAAGGGTGCCAGAGTGACCACCAAAGTGCTGGGCCGCTATGGTAGAGACCCATCAGGAACCCTAAATCTTCCCAACACTGCTGCATTTCTTCAGCAACAGGGACAAGAGCACAAAGCACCTGAACCCATTGCTCTGTGAGAGCCTCAGTAAAAAGCTGCTGCAGTGAAAGGAAGATCCTGCCCCTTCGCTCAAAACCACAATGACTCATCCCCACTGTGCCAACAGGAAACTTGATTTTTAGCTAGCTACACTTCAGCTTCACTTGAGGACAGAAAATATTTGTTGTCACCTTGGAGAAATTCAACACGCTAGGCAAGATATTCTCTTCAAATCTCAAAATGGGGAATACTCAAAGAGGTCTCGCTAATCCAGACCACACTAAACAGGTTGTGTGCTCAAACATTTTACAACGAGAGACTTGCTGGAATCCTCAGTAGCACTAATCAGCAAAGCTTCTTTATCAGAGCATCCTTGGAGTATGCTGGAGACTATCAAGACTTCTTGAGTTGCACACACCCAGTCTGCAAACTGTTCGTGTTAGTTTTGGTGCTCTTCTCATGCAGTAATTTACACCTCAACACCAGGCAGCATAGGAACACTTCAGGAGCCTCTGGCTCTTGCCTGATGAAAAAAGTAGTCATGTCCCCTGGGCTAAGCAGATTCATCTAGGATAACACCTCTTGCTTGTGCTCTGATCCACAGGAGTTCAAAGGATTTGAAGTCATTTACACAGAGCATCTGTTGCCAAACGCGACCTAAATACAAAAGCAGCATACCAAAATCTATACACGCGCTGTCAGTTACCTTACACACACTCTCACTGACATGCTACTTGATAATTAGAAATCGAATCATCCCATGTTAAAATTTTAATGAGTTCTATGGAGCAGGCTGTAATGTCAAGAGGATCCTAAAAGAAAGCCCCAACCCATCTGTTAGCTCATACCAGCTATTTCCTTGACAAGCTACAGAGGGTTTGTTTGCTTGCCAGTGGAGCCTTGGTCAAGAATTCACTTTTTGGGTGCTTCCCCCACTATTTTAAGAGCCAATAAAACAGGACCCACCCAGGGCTTCAACACGCAGCATGTGCCCAGAGATAAGGGACTATCGAGCAGAGGGATTCTGGATTAAGCCTGGGTTTGTTATCTCCACACACACACAGGCACGCACAGTCCAACAGCACTGCTCAATCTGTGGTGAGCCAAACATGGACATGAAAAACACCTCATGATCAGATAAAAAACAACAACTTAAGCAGCAGCCAGCCCACAAATTTATCCTTTCTGGTGGACTTCCCACTAAATGAACCCCACTTCTGAGGGCTTCAGGGCTCCTCTGGCCCTGCCAGCATCTTACCGAGTGCCAGAGAAACTCACAGAGGGAGACAACAATGGAGAAGCAGCACATGGGACTCCTGACCAGGGGTTTACTCAGCTCTTAAGTGTTCCCAGCAGGACAGGACACAGCTAAGAGCAGTCTATGTATAGCACCGGTAATCCCTAAATGTCCTGTCTTGCAAATTGAAAGGAAAAATCTGTTTAAGTCACAGCTTCAGATTAAAGACCAGTGACCTTTCAGATGGCCTGCCAGAGTATTTCCACTTCCCTACCCACAGGCTAGGCCGCACAGACATCCAAAAGAACAAGAGGAAAGTATGAGGGTGTTGCTGTAGTTGGAGATACCTAAGACAGCCACTCTTAAACAGATACCCTGTAAAATGCAAGAAGTGCAGCTGTCATATGGCCCTTTTGAAGCGCCCCTGTTCAGCCCTGCTGGTCCCCGTATTTCTGCCACAGCAGGTGGACTGACCGACAGCTCTCCTTCCTCCCTAAGGAGAAGTCAGAAGTTGCTAAAATCTGACTGGAATTCCCTTGTCCTGATTAACCTCCCACCTCACAGGCTGAGCCAACCCTACAGCCAGAGAGGGTCTGTCTGATCAGCATTCAGCTGTTTTTACCCATAATGGCATCTCCGAGCCACACGGCATCTGGAGTCTGTCTTCTGCCTGACCTCTTATCACGATCACTCCTAGGGCAGGGTCAAGCAGGAGAGGAGAAAGCCTGCACTCCTGTCTGACACCACGATTTCAGCCTCTGCACATTTTTCACTTAAAATGTAGTACCTTCCTGTAAACATTTGCAGAAGGCCATTAAAGTAATTAATGTATTGCTGGTGATGCTTGCAGGGGTGCAGAAGAGTGGAAGTGGATTGCCTCCGACCTAGGGGATGCCTCGCTGCCCTGCAGGCTGTCTTTTAAGATGCTCAAGTGATCACAGAGAAAGGAGAGCAATATCTAAGTTGAGTGTTAAGTTGCTCGTATCATCCTTCCTCAGTATATGGGCAGCATTTCCAGTAGCTTCTTCTCTTGTCACACTTTTATGGGTGAGTTTAATAATCTCAACAGTGGTTTCACTGAACAAGACAATCAAAAGATCATATGCTGCTCATTTTTGCTGAGTTAGAACAAATTTCCATTTCTGACCACTAAACCAGCCATTCTCTCTCTACTGTAAAAAGAAGTAGGAAGCAAGCCAGATGATCCGAAGAAAAGGAAGACAAAAGTAGAGGTTGCACCCAACCTAAATTTTTGCTCCAAAATATCTGGGCTCCTTCCATCCTGTAACACCATGAGAGCAATGGTGTTGAATTAACCAAGACCATGTTAGTTTACTGGCTCTGTGGAAAACACTTTTTGTGTGCGGTTCTGGTACGCAAGTTTGCTGTGGGACAGCTGTCCTTACATCTGATTTTCACTTCACCTATGCAGCAACAAAAATCAAAATGCAGAAGAGGACAGGAGGCTAAGCCCTGGGACACGAGTGCTTGAAGACACTGCAAAAGCCAGGCAGCAAGATGACTTGAGGCCTCCTGTAGCAAAATGGACAGGCACTGCAGGCTTGTTTCAGATGCAGTCACATCCCTCTGCCGGAGGGAAGGATGCCACGATGCTTGCACACATGTATGCACATGCATCCACAGGCACTCTGCTAAAATTAGCAGCTAGCGCTGCTCTTTAGCGATACACACTGCTAATAGATGAATTGAATGGACCAGGTCAAGGATTTTTAATTACAGTGTAAAATTAGGGGGCTAATAGAATTTGGTTTCTTATTTTTCACTTGAAAGTTATTTAAATATTGATGGCCCTTTGTAAGGTCTTCTACGTGCCTCAGTATAATCACAGCTGTCAAGAGACTGAGTTTAATATAACAAAGACAAAAATCATTTATTGGTTTGTGGAGGCACTGGCTTAGTAACAACTGTCAAAGGTAATTTGCTCAAGAAATCCAGATCCCAAATCTTGTTTATAATAGGAAGACACACCTGTCAGATTTGTTTTGTCAAGACATACTTTAAAGAATTAAAGTGTGTAGTTTTTCCTTCCTTACGGGAGAGCCAACAACCTGGTATGAACTGTGTTTCAGTTTGACTAGGTAAAAATACCGCCACCAAGGGATTAAAGAAACTGGTTCCAGTTTTTTAGCTTAATTTTTGTCAACTGCTGTTACCTATGCCCAGGCAACATTTACTGTTTCCAAGCTTGCATTCCAGAGTGTATGAATATGAGACTCCCTATTCTCACACCCCGTGCCTTACTGCCATCAGTGCTTATATTAATCAGTCTCCTGATTGAAGTAGGAAAGCAGGTTGAGTACAGCTCACCGGGAGCTACAAGGTTTCAGTAATTAAAGTCAAGAGAAGTCAGACACCACATTTATACTAAAGCACAAACCACCATCACTACCATGCATCTGGGAAAAGACATGATTTTAATGAAGAATCTATGCCATGAATGCCCAGTACTGAGCAGGCAATTTCTGCAGGTAGATGATTTCAGATCTGACATGCAATGAGGCAGCAGCAAAGGAGAGGACGCCCTGCATGAATGACAGCAAGTGTACAGCTAATCACTCCTTTACAAGGTCAGCTATCTACTGTTTTATGGCAACGCTACTGGAAGCACAGACGTGCAGTGTGGATTGCAAGCCACGGTCCCAGGAGTTCATTCTGACATTTATTTAAAGCGTCACACTGCCAGAGAATAAATACAAGTCTCACAGGGGGGTCTAGTCTAAGACGTTTCTCCAATAATCTTCCTTTTAAGGAATAAATCCTAACTGATTAGCCACATGAACATGGGAGTACTTTCATGCTACAGAGCAGGTCTCTGTGCCAGACCTTGGGGTTAAAGAGGAGGCCCAGCTCCTTCACCCTTGTGTTCGTATTCAAGGTTTGTGAAACTGAAGCAGCACCAGGGCTTTCCTGCTGGTCCAGAACAGCCAAGAGAAAAAGCTTAATTGCTCTAAGAACAGTAACACCACATGCAAGGAAAAGAAAACGCCACACAGTACACAGGACAAATGAGAAGGGACAGAAATAAACTGTAGCTTGAATGAAGGTGGAGGCAGAGTAAATGGAAAGTTTACTCAGCCTGGATGGTTTTAAATGCTAACAAGGAAATAAATTACTGTAGATACTTGTCACAGTGGCTACTACTTCATTGCTGATTCACAACCACATATGATTAAGACCTAACGCTACAAGGAAACGAGCTTTGTATTCATTGCATTTCATACATCACATTGTTCTGGTGCTAAGAGTGTTTAGACAACCCAAGGAGAAAATAATGCCTTCCAGTAACTGTTATGAAAGCCATCTGTTGCAATAGAGCCACCAAGCCAGATGTAAGGTCTGCTGTGCCTAGAGCCCGCTTCTTGTCAAGTAATTCTGAAGCCTGCTCCTAAACTCCCAGCTGCTTCTCACAAAGCAAACTGGATGTGCTGCCAGGACGCAAACAGTGACTATTCTCCAAGTCTGTACCAGTTTCTGCAGGTGTTCCTACCAGGGCTTGCTCAGCAACCTGGTTTCCTCGGTGCTCTGTTCACTAAACACAAACGCTGATCAACAGGCAAGTGAAACGCACCGCGTGTCTTTTGCAACACCGAGGACATTATGCTAGAAACACTCATGCACTTCCCTGAGATGATGATATCATTTCTTGTGCCTCATTAAAACAAAAGCCTTCAGCACAATAAAACTCCCAAGTTACCAAAAAAAAAAAAAAAAAAGAGCTTTTACTGGGAAGAAGAAAATTCCAAACAGGTGACAGGAAGAAACCAAGTGAAAGAAATTTTAGAGTTCTTCGAGTGCTTTAATGGGAGCTTGGTTCTCCCCACCACCACATCTGTCATCCCCACTAACCTACAATCCAGAGGTTGCAGCCTCACCAAGGCAATTTTTTATGGTAACATTGCAACGACCACAACAGAGCAAGTGCAAATCTGTGCTTATTTCAAGCAAATCAAGGCAGGTCTGCGGGGCAGGCCGAGCTCCTTACTGCCGTGCCAGTGAGCGCAGACCAAGAGAAGCACTCCCCCAGAGAAGGTCGCTGCACACAGCAGAGGTGTTCAGAGCTCCTGCAGGAGGGGCTGCCCAGCTCGCAGCATGAGGAGACAGCGAGATTTTAGTTTTAAAGACCCTGTACTTGTGAAACTCTTCTGCTTCACTCGCCCTTATAAGACTCTAAAGGCCCTTTATTTAACACCATCTTCAGAGGTTAGAATATAATAATTTACAGTAGATTATACAAACAATAGCTATAAACCAAAGGTTACAAGTGTTAGAGCTCTTCATCTGAAGAGCTAGCGAGACTGTCTGTAGCTGAGCACCACCCACCCGCAGTCATCTGCTTTACCAACAATACCTCACTCTCATTACAGAACCCAAATTTCATTATACTTGCATGCACGTCAGATTATGCACTTTTAGTTTTAAACTGCAGAGCAAGAAGAACTCAGAACAATCTTCAAAAGGAGGCTCAAAAGTGTCTTGATGGAAAAGGTGACAGATGAAATAAGGAGGAACACGGGTGACCTGAAGCTAAGTCTTCAAGACTTCATACAAGTAAAACAGTACATAAGACAGAAAAATAATAATAATAAAAAAGAATTTTGTGAGAGTTGCTTTCCCTCCCTCCATTTGTTTCTCTTCTGAAACAAAAAGCCCAGTTTATGGCAGCCTGCAAACAGCAAGCACCCCAGCTAATAACTTCTGCGCTGGCTCAGTCTCTGAGCCCTGACAAAGAAGCTTCATCATCCGCAGATAAGCTGAGATAGCTGTCCATGAACTAAAGAAACTGTTTTAAGCCAGTACAGTGAGATCCTGCAGACTTGAGTCAAGCTACATTTGAAAATGCTGGTCTAACAAAACTTATTTTTTTCCTGACTTGGGGAAAGCCTTGTAAAGTAAATAACCTTGCAAGTAAGATGCTAGGAAAGAGCCATGACTGCTGTGGTACTACCTTAGTCGTCGGCAGGGCACTGAAGCCCACAGCAGAGCAGCCCCAGGACAAGGAGGCTCCGGTCAGCACACGCCTGCAGGACTTGCTGGAGGCCTGGAGCAGCACCCCACCACCTCCTCCTTGGAGTTAAGCCATTCAGATTCATTGGGTAGCATTTTCTGACATCAGCTTGAAGAAGCAAGGCCACGTATGTGGAGCCACAGCTGTCAGGACGCTCACATGCTGGCCTTGCAAAGCCACACAACCCACCCACGGGCCCCATGAGCTGCGAGTACAGTTAATTCCCTACACAGACTCCTCTGACTGGAGAGCAAAGTCACTTTAAAAGCCCTCGGACCCCTCTAAATGAAGGGGTTAAGTAACCTTAGTGTTGAGAGCCTCTCTTTTGACCTAGAAGCCTTCCCAGAGGCGTGCAGGATACAAGGATCAGATCTCCAAGTTTCCTGCTGGGCATACAACGTGCTTCTTCTGACTTGGATGAACATACCTGGCTGGGAACACCAGATAAATAATGCAGGTAGCTATAAATTGTAAGCCATTTAATACTGGACACTTGTGATTCACCTGCAGGTGCAAGTATGCGAGAAGGTTGCTGAAGCAAACCGTTTGCCAAGCAGCGGACTGCAGCCTTAACATTTCAGCCGAGTTTTAAATAAAGTTCAGACGTAGGATATGTTCATTTTCAGCCCCCAGCAGCACACAACAGCCTACTGTTCATGTCTCAAAGGTCAAAGCTTGCAGCCTCTGACAGATACAGTTGCTTCCTGAAAAGCACTGTGCACGCTCAGGTTGTTCCTAAAAAGGCTTAGAAATTAAAACTTGGACCTTTAAGCATTATTTCACCCATCTCCACAAGACGTATCTTAGCAGAGGGTTTCTTTTTAAATAAATGCTTCTCAAAGTGAAAACAGCTGCTAGGCTGCCAATAGTATAAAACAATATGTTAGCCATCATAAGCATGAAAGCCTGACCAAGCATTTCTGCCATTCCACGCAAGGAACTGATTTGATCACACCTACGTTAGCAATACAGTACCCAATTAACCCTTAAATACAGAGCTGGTCTAAAGCACTGCTCTTACCAACTAGTTTAGACTCCCACCCTAAAAGAATTCTGAATCAGCCCAATTATTTCTGATTTATCAGCACCCACCAGCATTCAGTTCAGCTGCCTTACCACTAGTCATCAAGGGCATTAAAGCAATGGTTGCAAATAATTTAGTCTCTGAATTTGTTCTTAGGCCTAGCAAAATGCAGCAAATATATGGCAAAACCAGGTGTTCTACAACACACTGTACTGAAAGTACACAACAAGCGTTGACATTCAGGGCTGTTGTTCCCATTCCTCATTTCATGCTTTCATAACCTGGCTATTTTCAGGGCTCTTTGCTGTCTGTGTTTCCCCAGAAAGCTCTGCCAGTTTCAGACCCAGCTGCAGAAATTCATTAAAAAACTGTGAATACCAGTTTGTTCACTATTTGCTGCCTCTGTCCGTCCGCTGCTTTCTGTTAAGCTTGTTCTCTGAACGACCGGGGTAAGATGGAAAGGGAGGGAGGAGAACAAGCGGAGTAACAAAGCCGGCACAACACAGATTTGTAATTTAAGATCCTATTAACAGGAGATACCCTAGGAAAACAAACGTGGAAGGTTAAAGTCATTAAGTTCTTCATGCTCAGCCAGCAGCACAATGAAACAAAGCATTCAGATTAAACTGTGCCTCCAAGGGAGGGCTGTTAGCACACACCCTGCTCATCCCTGGAAGTTTCCATCCCAAAGAACCTGACAGCTACTAAGTGACTCCGAGGAACTCCACGTTATGTCAACTAAGCAGGTTTCTTGTTCCATGGACTGTACCAAAGATCCTGCCTGCTGCTAGCAATCAGTGCTGGCTGTAGCAGAGGTGTAGCGGCAGCTGGCCCTGAGCCACGCTGCCCGGCCACATCAGCTGCCTGCAGCTTCACATCAGACAACATCGAGTTTTGCAATAACACTCTGCAAAAAGAAGATGACCTCTATGGATCTGGGCAGGCCCCAGTGCTATGAAATCGCCGATGATGGCACAGGACTCACAGCACTGGTCACCTCAAACAGATGATCAAGTCTGGGAGACCCCCCTGCCCTGCTCCTGGTGCGTTTAAGGGAGGCTCCACTCATGGCAGACCAAAGCAGCCTGTTAAGAGTGACCAAAAAAGGATGCTGAGGACAGCAGCTGCCTCCCGTGGGCACCAGAGATGAGACGTCCTGAGCAGCAGTGCAGATTCCCCCCCGCCCTTTTTCCTCTGGTGGCTTCATACCTCTGTATGCATGATGCAAACAGTTCGCCTACCTAGGAAGCAGCAAAACACCACCCAGATCTCAGAGTCCCCGTAAGAGGAAAGACACATTTGCTTGTTGATTTCTGAACTCTCATTTGTAGTATGCCAAACACAGAAGGGGAAGCAGGACAACCTCCAGAAGGAAGTCCCTGAATCACTCATTGTGTATTTGCTGTTCCATGGAGAACAGGGCTCCTCTGTCTCAACACAAGTCAAAGAACCACCCAGAAAAAAAAAGAAGCGTTGGTGTCCCTCACCCTGAAAGCCTTGGCATCGCAGGTAAAGACGTAATTCCAACAGAATGGTCTGTCTCTGCCACTCCTGTGCCCAACACCACTAGAA
This sequence comes from Oxyura jamaicensis, assembly GCF_011077185.1. Classification (NCBI taxonomy): domain Eukaryota; kingdom Metazoa; phylum Chordata; class Aves; order Anseriformes; family Anatidae; genus Oxyura; species Oxyura jamaicensis. Next base: position 12,625,888 of record NC_048912.1, read on the forward strand.
ATAGATACGTTGGGCTTAATGCATTCCAGAGACAGTGCAAAACCATCCCGTTGTCAAAATATACATATAAATATATCTGTGTAGAGTTGTGGATTTTCAGCTCAATGGTTTTAGCAATGTTCGCTATCCACTCTTTAAGGACAGAGAAATAGATGAACTATCACTCCAAGTCACCCTCATAAGAAGTAGATAAAGTGATTAATGCGATGCCATATACCCTTTCAAACATCTCTTTTCCAAGCTGAGGAATCAGTCTGTTTTGTCATTACTCATACAAAAGCTCTTTTATTCTCCCAATCACCCTCCTTGCACTTCCTTCAACCTCTTATTTCTGATTTAATCTTTTCTGTTAGATTGATTAGAATACTATAGCAGAACGTAACATCTCAAAATTAGATGCCAAAGGAAGAGGAGGAAGGACATAAAACAAGAAAAGATCCAAGGAACACATATTTAAGAGTATTTTCTTAGTGTCTTATTGAATTGGTACTGAAAAGAGAAAGGGAAGGAAGGAATAATTTACACAACTCCAGCGGTCCTAAACTCAGTAAGCCCATGCACAGGCACGCCAAATGTCTCACAGAGACATCACCATACTTGCAAAGCTTCTGATACTGAACCCTCCGTCAAAAGCCTTATCTACAACATTACATCAGGAAAATGAGCAGCACAGCACCGAGGGCATAGAGCAGGAGCACTAGGAAGGAGCTGTGTCACAGTGACACCGTAACTTCAGGCTTCACTGCTCAACAAGCGGTACACAACAGCATCATCTGTGCTCACAGGACATGGAAGTAGCAGGCCCAGCCGCAGTTTTCTCAAGATCTAAGGAAAGAAAGGTCCCATCTTTTATAGGGAGAAAAGCAGTAAGTGCTACAAATAGTTCAAGAAAGTAAAACTGGGAGGGAACACATGCAGGAGGACCCCCACACCGTTACTCACAGGGCTTTCCTTGAATTCACTCATCCTCCATCCTGAGGACCAGCAGGACCCATCTGTTAGCAGACATGCACAGAAAGGTGGCACCGATCACCTGCATTAGCAAAGCTCCCCGGCTTTGAAGCACAGACAACATCTCTACTTCAACCTACTAACAAAGCTCTGGAAGCCACTATAAAGACTGCTGAGACTTAGATGTCTTTGATATTGTTTTGCTTATCTGCAGCCCCAGAGGGCCAGCTCACTTTACAAGGCTGTTTATGAAAGAAGTGGCCTGAAAAAAAGACTTCTTTTGGAGCTCAAATCCCCAAGACCGGAGCAGAAGCCTACCTTTCAGAAGATTAGAAAACTAATACTTACAGGCTGATAGATGTCCCCTGCAAATACAATGGTAATTCTGCACTGAGGGCCAGAATATCCTCCTCTAAAGTCAGCTTTGAAAGTTCCCAGAGTACAAGCAATGCTTAGCATTGCTTGTAGAGTTACTGCACAAACAGGCAGTGGGGATTAAAAGAAGGCACATCAGCAATGGTCATATTAGTAAGTCCTACCTAGCAATGCCTTGGCCAGCTTCATCTGGAGACTGCAAAATTCAAAAACCAGGCCCGGGAAAAGCATGAGGAAGGGTTCCTGCTGCAGCAGACCTCCAGCCAGACTATGCTGGAGAAATATTCTCCAAATCCCCCCCACTCACCAGACACCGCTACCAGTTTGGCCGCCCACGCAAGCAGACCCCTGGGGAGCCAAGCAAGCCCCCCAGCACCCCCAGCAGGACTACCACAACTGCCTGGGTACTCTGGAGCAGGAGAGTCGCAGCCCCTGCTCCTAACAAGGGGAGCCTCTGGCACAAGGATGCAAGGATGCTCTGGCCACCCAGCCGGCCACCTCGCCCCCGGGGGGGCAGCAGGGCTGGACGGTGCTTCCAGGGCGATTGCAGAGGCTCCAGCGGCTGGGGGGGGGGGTCCATGCTAGCACCCCCCCCCGGGCAGGTGCGGGGGGGGGGGTTCGGACAGGAGGCTACAGCCCCGTTTCCCACGCCCGCTCCCCCCGGGGGCGCCGCTTTCCCACGCTCGCTCCGCACCCCCCCGGGGGCTGCGGGCCCTGGGAAAGTACGGCTCTTCCCAGGGCTTCCCACGCCCCGCGGGACCGGGCGGCTGTGCGAACGGGTGGGAAGCTTTGGGGGGGGGGGGAGAAGGGTTATAGGGCCGGGAGGGGTGTGTGGGGGGGGCGGGCCGGCGGGGAGGAGCCCAGCCCCGGCCCCTCACTCACCTCTGCCGCTGCACCTCCAGCGCCAAGCCGCCTCCCGCAGCGCCCGGTGCGGGGCTCAGCAGCCCGGGGCCCCCCGGTTTGGCGGAGCCCGGCAGCCCCGGGGGGGCGGGCGGCAGTGGGCAGAGCGGGGCGCCCTGCGGCAGCGGCAAGAAGCCGCCCCCCCGGGGCTGCTCCGCTTCCCCCTTCCCCGCAGCAACCGGGGAAGAACCGGGCAGAAGCGAGAGCCCGGGGAGAGCCCGCTGCGGGGCCAGAGAGCGCGGCGGGGCTCCGGCCGGCTCCGCCGCCGCCGCCTCCTCCTCCTCGTCCTCCTCTTCCTCCCCTTCCCCGGAGGGCAGAGGAGGAGGAGGAGGAGGGGGGGGAGGAAGAGGAGGAAGGGAAGGCTGCTTCTCGGCGGCCGGGCAGGGCGGGCGGCCGTCCAGGGAGATGTTGGTGAGGAAGAAGAGGGCGGCCTGCCGCCGCCGCGAGTCGCCCCGTCTGCGCGGCCGGGGCGCCGGGGAGCCGCACGCCGTAGCCGCGGCCATTCTCCGAATGAGCCGGGGCGGCTCCGAGCGCGCCGCCGCCGCCGCCAGCTCGCCCGCTCATTGGCTGCGACGCGCCGAGATGCAAATGAAACAGAGCGATGCGCCGCGTTCATTGGTTGTGAGGGGGGGGGGGGGTCGTGCGGAGCCCCGCCTTTCACCGCCGGGTTTCCAGCAAAGGTGGGACGCGCGGTCCTAGCGCCGCCGCTCAGAGCCTCCAAGCGGCCCCGCGCAGCTCCGGGGTGACCCCGGCGGGTGAGCCCCGTCCGGCCTCCGGGAGCCCTCCCGGCCTCCCCCCCGCCTCGTCCTCCCTTGGGCACGTCCCTGCCACAGCCACACACCTGCTGCCATCTACCCCCCACCCCAGCATGACCTTTTTTTTTTTTTTTTTTTTTTTAAAGACATTTAAAAACTTCTCCATCTCCCCTCTTCCCCTCTCAGCCCCCCAGGGACCCCCAGCAGTGTCATGGACCCACTGCCTTCGTGCACGCTCGGGAACATCCACTAAAACGAGCAGCACTCGTGCGCACAGGCTGTCCGCTGCTCTAAGAGCAGATTAAGGCCGGTGTTCCCTGCCCCATGGGGCAGGATGAACGCCACCCTGCTGCCCCAAGGATGGGGTACCTGGCGCTGGGACTCACCGGCAGCACCCGAAACCTGCTCCCAGCGATGAATGTCCGTGCTCCCAGGCTGCTGAAGCAAAACTGAGGCAGTGCAGTGCTGAGCGGGGCCGTATATGGGAAAGGCAGACCTGGAGAAGCCTCAGTGGGGATCTGGAGGAACATAAACTTGGTATTATCTCTGCAAAGTGACTCAAGACATGTCTGCACAGCACGCTGCTTCCCAGGCTCGTGTTTATACTGCACAGAGTAAACACACCCCGTAGGCACTTGAGCTGATGTCTCCCATGTTCCGGGATGATGCCCCGAGCGCTTGCCAAGCAGGGGAGCTGTGCCCTTTCTGCCGCCCTCGGAGGACGTTGCTGGGCCCTGCAGATGCGACCTGAGTTTTGCAAGAGCGATGAAGCTGCTGGTGCTGTGCACAGCAGGATGGGCGCTGGTGGCCACACAGACTGCCTGGCCCCGCAGCCACGCTGTGCTTCCCCTTGTGCATGCTCCAAAGTGGTGGGTGCTCCCGATGCTGTAGGCAGGAGCACATCGGCCCCCATGTGCCATGAGCAGGGGACTACTGAGACATTTAAGAGTAGGCAGGAGTTCGTGTATTTGCAACGCTGGACCCGTGGAATGGTAATTGCTTTTGACAGCCAGGGTCCTGGCTTTAAAAAAGCTATGTGACATCTTCTAAAAATCGTTTACATTTTCCACCAGCAATCAAACTGATGCCTAATGGTATGACCTGAAATGTGGGCATGGAATAAAGAAGAGATTTTGAAACTGTCTGATAAAATGCATACAGGTGCTAAGTCTTTTCATATGACTGTTTCATAAGATCCTTTTATTTTTGTTGTTACATACAGTTGCAAGTAGGACATCAATGTTTGTCTTATAGTATTAATAGTACTTAACAATAATAGTAATAAGACTGGAAGCATACGCTGTTTTCTTGTAGGCTTTCATTAAAAAAGCTATTAAAATAATGTGGTGCAGTATAAAGTCTCCCCTTAAAATCCTAAGAACATCCTTAGCATCTTACAAAATTCAATATAGGTCAAATTTTGAGCCTAAATTATTGGGCGGAAGCATCTCATGTCACAGCTGTGAAAAAATAATTTGGGATAAAAAGGAATTAAAATCTTTCCTGCTGGCAAGCTTATCAAATAAGCCAAGGGATAAATGGGCATGGAAACTTAGCCAGGCTTTCTGCAAACAGTTCTTGAGAACCCAAGAATCTAGTAAAAAAAAAAAAAAAAAAAAGATGTTTTTTTCATTCTTTCCTTGTAAAAACAGCTGTAGGATGTAAATCGTCCCACTGAGTCAGCACAGGATGAAGCAGAAAGGAGCCAGCCTCCGTAGCTTTGTGGGCTGCTATCTTCAAAGCCGAATTCAGAGGTCTGAGTGTTGTTGATGTTAACGCTGGGGAGCTTTCATCTCCATCTGACAAGCGTACGAGCTCACAGTGTGAGACTGTAGTGGGCACGGCGCTGTGTTTCAAGGAATCCGCTGCCGAAATGGATGGGCGGCACTGTCAGCAGCACTTCCACCAAGGGCAGGGGCTGGGTGCAACCCAGAGCAACCTTTCCTCCCGCGCTGCTTCCTGCAGTGAGGGAAGCACCGCGGCAGGGGGACGGAGGAAGCCAGAGCTCTGCTGTGACCGAACTTGCTGGTGCTGCAAACCCCCTGATGCTATTTTGTAAGTTCTCAGCTGGAGCATGCTTGGATCTTAACTTCTGCAGAGCCCCAGGACAAACGTGAAGGCAGGCGGTTTTGCATTTACAGCAGCATTATTGCAGGGATGTAAAGCACCGCTTTGAATCTCCAGTGCGTAACTCACCTCATTCTGCTGCTGGGCTAACAGCTGGACTATGTGGGTACATGGCTGGGAAGGCAGGAGCTGCTGGAATAAGGAGCTGGTCTGCAGTGGGCCAAGCCTCCAAGCCCTTATTGCAACATTATATGGGGAATAGGGTCACCAAAGTCACTGGGAGGCTTTTTCCTACGTGCAAGAATTGCAGGATTTGGTCTAAGCATCTGATATGAGACAGCATTTCAACTACATATGTGGGCTGGGTGTTAGATTTTTGCAAAATCATGGCCCAAACTCGAGCAAAGATAAGCAGGTCATGATTATATTTAGTCTGGGAACCAGAGGAACAGCCTTCCAGTTGGAGGAACTGCTGATATGGAGACAAAGCCCGAGGAATTTCTGTACAAATTCTCCAGCCTGGGTGCCCTGCTCCCCTCCTGCAGTCCCGTGCTGCTCCGTGCCCTGTGCTCAGGTGTCTCCTGCCAGCTCCTCTCTGCTTCGCCATCTGTCTCAGGAAAAGGGAAATGGAGTGAAAAATGTGGCTTTTGCCTGAAAGCCCGAGCACACAGAAGCATCGTTCAAAACCATAAATAGTTCTCCCAGCAGTTGAAATGCTCTCTGATTCCTTGTGGTTTCAGCAGTGGTCCCTGCGCCCCTAAATCTCAGCCACTGCAGCAGCCCCGGTGAGGCTGTCAGCTCAGGAGTTTTCTTCTCATGCTGAGCCCAAGCCCAGAGGGACAACATGCAGGAGAATTGTGGCCTCTGGGAGCTCCCCGTGCTTCTTGGCACAGAAGCTGGGCAGTGGTGGCTGCACAGTGACAGAGTGCCCACCCACTGCCTCCACCTGCTGCTGTACAGAGCAAAACGCACAAGAAATGGGCAGGTTCTCCCAGCGAATTTTACCTGCAGTCTTCCTGGGAGGGAGACACGTAAGAGCTCCGTGCTCATGAACTTACCATCCCCTCTCTCCTGAACAGGCTCTAATCCAAGGTCCCTGTCCCAAGAACCCCCTCACAGTTCATCCTTACCAAATCCTCGCCTTAAACCATCAGGCCCAGGATGCCCAGTGTTCTTCGGGGCCCACCATCACACCCACCGCATCCACCCCAAAGCCAGGCACCACGCTGGGGAGCTCATCTAACCCCTCCTATTTATTACATCTCAGAAATCTGCAGGGTCTACGTTTCCCTACATGTTACATATGTGAGAAATTATGAAAGCCTTTCCCAGCCTCACACACGTACATCTCAGACCACTCCTCACTGGTTTGTCCATCTCCCTTGAGTCCCCTCCTGCATCCCAAACCCGCCAGCCACATCTGACTCGAGCTGTTGGCCTCACCGGCCTGTGACCTGCAGAGGTTTTATTCTGGCTCCAGCAGCTCCAGCTGGGAGCCCTGGTTTCTCCTGGCACCGTCCGCAGCCGTGTAACCGTGTCCCCCCCGATTCCCAGTGCCTGTGGCGAGTGATGCAATCCTCTTCTGTCGCTGCAGATTTCCAGTTAAAGCCTACCAACATTCTGAGCCCCGGGAGGGAACATTACCAACAGACCTCTGCTGATAACAGCATGCCTTGGACAATGACTCAGGCTTTCCTGCGTGACACGAAGTATTTAAAAAATACGGAGCTGATTGATTTAATCGCATGGCTCTGCACCAGGGAGGGCTGGGCGCTCGCTGTGTGACAAACGTATGTGGTGCTTACGTGGGGACTGGTGAATGAATGAATCAAACCCTCTCCTGATCCACGTGGCACGAGAGCTGCGCTTCAAGGAGATATTAATAGATCAATAACTTTCATGGGAGGACCTTGTGAGGTGTGTTTTCTGGAGAGCCCCGCTGCTGGTCAGCAGGCACAGCAGTGGTTTGGTGAGAGCAGGGCGTGCAGCCCAGCCCTGCCAGCGCTGCGGGTCTCCGGAAGGCTTGATGATGATGCTCAAGGCAGAGTGGAAGGCCATGATGCCTGACGGATGCAGGAGGACCGTGCACTTATTTTGGCTCAAAAAGCCCTGCAAGAAACCTCTGCTCCAGATAAAGGCCAGCAGCAAAGCAATTCCCCAGATCTCTCCCTTCCATGAGCCACCACTGTGTGCTGCACTTGCAAAACCTTCCCATTGCCTCACAGCCTCCTACAAAGCATCTGCAATCATCCCAAAAGCTTAAAGCCTTGCTCTCCAGTTGCCCATGTCCCCTCTGCTCCCCCAGCAGTGCCCAGCAGAACCTCACATGAGGGCAGCCCACGGTGCAGCCGCATTTTCCCCACACGCAGGGTGCTGCCGACCTTGGGAAGGACCGACACAAAATGCCCATCCCACTCAAATCCCCGAAACAGGACTTAAGCAAGACTTCAGTAATGCCTGGAATGAGTTTTCCTGCAGTGAAGTGCCGAGTGAAGCTGTGTTTCCGAAGCCAACACTATACATGGGCATTACGCACTGATCAGCTCTCATTTTAAAAGATTTTGGTACAGAGAAGGTGGCTTGGGGAAAGGGCATGGCTTAAGGCACCTTCAAAATACCTACCGCTGTAGGGGGGATAATGCCGCATAAGAACGTAAAGGAAAGGGGAGGATCTGGCTTGCATTTCTCTATTTTTGGTGCTTTTAGTTTCTGCATTTCAGCAGCCACGTCCCCTCTCGCTTGAAGCTCGTTCAACTTCCTGCTTCCCTGCACAGCAGCATCTCAGTTACAAGTGCAACAGAGGAACCTTTGTGTGGCAGCATTTTTTTTTATTTTTTTTTCCAAGGTGGAGATTTATATTCACATCTAGGCTTGCACAAACTTATTTCTTACTCCATTTTACAAACCAGCGGCTGAAAATGTTGTTTCACTGCTGAGGTAGGGGGAGGCTGATGTGCCGAGGACGAGGGGCTCAGTGTGCACTCCCTGCAAGCTGGGAGCAGCCATCGCTGCCGTGGGAATGATTCAGCATATACAAAATGCTCAAGGAACAGCAAGCAAAGGACTCGCGATGGTCTGTAATTGGAACTGTTTTGCATGACAGGCAGTAAGGCAGCCAGTCATGCTATTTTTGATGGGCTAAGAGTGAACAGCACTACTTACGTGGCTGCTTTTTCAGATTTCAGATGCAGCCCCTGAGTGGAGAAAAACCCAGCTGTGCTCCGAACCTGGTCCCGTGGGAAAGCAGCTCATGGGCCCAGCACCCTACCTACACTTCTACATGGATGAGATCAGAGCTACAATCTGCCTAAACAAAAAACAAAACCAAAAAAAAAAAAAAAGTGAGCTGCCAGCCTTCTGGAAGGACTGATCTGTTCTTGGGACAACTTCTCTTCTGCTTTATTGTGCTATGGGCCATAACTCACACGCTCTACCAAGGGTAATTTTGGTGGCTTTTTGGAGACCCCTGCGCAAGGCTGCCCTGCACTGAACCTAAGTGTGGGAACAAAAGGTTTCAATTTTGAAGCACAGATCACTGGGTCTTGTGCACAGAGATTCCTCGGAGTCCTTAGCACAACTCCAGAGAGCCACAAAGGAGCACCGTGCTCTGGGGGAGGCAGGATCTGCCCCCAGGCTGACCGCTGCCCACGTGCTCCTGCAAAGCACTGCCCGGAGCAGAGCTGCACCTGCAGCTGGAAGCCCTCTGAGGCTCAGAGGAGCCATGGAGAGCTCGGGTTCCTTCCCTACAGCAGAACAGTTCAAGCCTCAGACTGTCTGTAGCTCACCAAATCAATACATGCATTTATCTGATGGGAATTATACGAATGAGAGACTGGCAGGCGTTAAGTACAAGAATTAATGGACTTCAGCAGCTATCCACGTGTCTGCAGCAGGGTGGTGGTGGGTACCAGCATGCAAGGGGCTGGATCAGAGTAGTGCACAAAGCTTTATTTCCCTTCAGCAACTTGCTTGGATGCTGCTTGGTTCAGAAAAAAAAGCAACCCCACTGCTCCATCCCTGGTGCCAGAGCTGCCAAGCACCCCCAGCACCCTGAAACCACAGCCACCAGCAGCACCCCTGGGCAAACCCTGCCCAGCACAGAGCTCTGCAAGCCCTAAACCCTACAAAACCTTCGGCTTTGGGGAGGCAGCTGTGGGTTGGTTGGGCCAGCGAAGGGATGGGATCCCATGCCGGCATCCCTGCTGCCCTGGTCCCCTTATCCCGTGCCCTGGGGACCCCAGTCAGGCAGGTGGCACTCAAAGGGAAAGAAGAACCCAGACACCCCGGGCCGGGAAGACCCAGGAGACAACCCCTGGCAGCCAGGGGCAAGTTTTGGGGTTGCCCGGAGCAGCACGGAACGGCCCGGCACGGCCCGGCACGGCTGTGCCCAGCAGGCGGCGCTGCCCGACCGAGGCCCCGCTCCGCTCCTTTTTTTTTTTTTTTTTTTTTTTTTTTTTTGTTCTTCTTCTTCTTCCCCGCTTTTTTCATTTTATTTTATTTTCTTTCTTTTTCCATTTTCCCATTTTTTTTTTTTAAATAAACGTTTATTTATTTATTTATTTTTAACGTTATTTTACTCTGCTAAAAACATACCCATGTTTAATCAGTTTAATCAGGAGCGATGCCTACTAAAGGAAACGGCTGTGGAAAAGCACCAGGCAGGGCAGATGATGTCTCCAGCACCTCTGCCTCCGTTTCAGCTCTGGTCTCTGCACGTGTGCTGCGAGCAGCCCTGGCCCCTGGTGCGATGCTGTGGCTGCAGCGATGCTCACCACCGCTCTTCTTGTCCCGTTCTGGGCCACAGAGCGTGAGCAGCCCCATCTCTCGATGCTGAAGGACAACTTGCCCATGCTTAACGCATCAGAAAAATTGCTTAAGAATGGTTGATCCATGTGAAAACAAGGTCCTGGCAGCACTGCCAAGGTCAGGGCGAGCTGCTGAGACAGGGCTCTGCTGAGCCGCAGCTGGGACTTGCCCACCTGGCTCTTGCAGGGACACAGGACGCCGCGGGCAGGGGGAGTGTGCATGCTCGCCCTTCTCCTGCTCTTCTCCCTTCCCTCTCTGGGGACATGTCCCTCCTGCCCAGCCCTTGTGCCTGCTCCCCACAAACTAGAAAGGAAAGCCATTGGCTTTCTGCTGTTCAAATAAAGATGCAGATTTGTGTGAAAACTGGATAGGGATTTAATTGATGTGGGTTCACGCGTGGGGACAGCAGGACCCCATGGTGCTCAGGCTTTGGGCAGCCACCAGGGAGCTATCTTTAGGGATTGGGGTCTGGTAGCTCTGTTCTCCTGGTACAAAATCCCAAGGAGGATTTGGCCCTGGCCCAGGGCCCCTGCTGCAGCGGCATCTCCTCCTCCTGGCACCAGCAGGAGGGCACAGGGTGGGGGGGGGGGGGGGGGGGGGGGGGGGTGCCCCCCCCCCACACCCCCCCGGGTGCTCCCGATCTCACCCGCACCCCTTTTCCTCGCCGAGCCGCTCCCGGGGTGCTCAGTGAAGGTTTTTGTAGTGCTCTGCTCGTTCCAGAGCCCTGCTGAGTTCCCTCATTCCTGGCACATCAGGCAGGAGCCGCTCTCCCAGCACGGGAGGGTTGTTGAGGTCTCTGCGCCTTCTCCTTCAGCCTGCAGCTCCTGTGCTGCTCCTCATCCTGCCCTGCCCTTAGCTCTCCTCAGAGGCATCGTGGCAGGCAGCTGAGCAGTTCTCTGGCTCCTCTGCGATCCCCGCTGAGCCCGGTTCTGCCTTGACTTTCTTTCTTCCTCTCATTGACTTCTTAGATCCTGCTAACAGCAAGATGGTGATAGGAGTTAACAGCAGAGCAATGGCTTTGCACCTGTGAGGTCACTGCGGCCCACTCCCAGAACAGGGACTGCAGAGGAGGAAGGAAAGCTCAGCAACAGAAAGATGAAGAGAAACCCCCCTCACAAGTCTGGATGTCTTCATCCAGTCCTGGAGGGCCCACACCAGAGCCAGTGCATGCCTGCCCTGGGGACACAGGCCCATTTTCCTCCCCATTGCTCTGAGCTTCTCAGTTTGCCAAGTAAATCCTCTCCCCCCCCCAGCTGCTGTGGGGCTTGCAGAGCTGGCAGCCACCCCCGAGGGCTGGGCATGGAGCGAGGCCCATGGTGCTGGCCCGTCAGACAAGGCCCTTTTATGCCTCGACATATCTTTAATTTGGTCAACACTGCCCTTTCTTTACTGAGGGTGCAAAGAGGGTTAGGAGCAGGATATTTCTGACAGGGCAATATTTAAGGCTTGACAGCCACGCTGGCTTATCCTCGCCCTTATCAGGAGCATTTTCTGCTTATTCACCTGTAGGAAGCGTGGGCACGACACATTCCTTTGTCAGCCAGGAAAAGCCTCCACAGCCACACTGGAAAATCAACAGGGCTGGCAGAAACCTTTCTCCGAGTGTCAACAACTCATTGCTGGGAATTTGGCCTTCTCCGATCAGCTCCTCCCTGAGCGGCTAAGCAAACACAGGGGACTTAGACCTGTTAGCTTAGGTGCTCCGGGGCGCTCTCCTGCCCACCCTGCCCCTGGCTAACCATTAGCAGGGGCTCCTCTGGCTGCAGAGCTAACTGGTGTGGTTTATTGCAGGGAACTGAATGACTGCTGTGTCATCTTGGGCAAAATCTTTGTGCAGCGTGGCATTTGTTCATGGTGGTGCCCTTGGGTTTGCCCCTCAAGAAGCAGCCGAGGTTGTAGCCCCGAGCTGATGGCATGAGGAACTCCTTCTCCCTACCTTTTGTCCAGGGATCCTGTCCTCTTTTCCTCTTCTTTTGTAGTGCGTGAGGTCTGTCTTTGGTGCAAAAGTATTTCCCTTCTGCCTGGGCTTCTTGCAGGACGTTGTGCTCACAGGGTGCAGCCACCTGCACCAAGCAGAAGAGCAGTCAGCCTACAAACTCCCCCGATTTCCAGGTTGCTAACAGCCAAGGACCTTTGTGACCATGGCCACAGAGTTGTGACAAGTGCTGGTGTTCAGAAAACCATCTGGAAAGAGTGACATCGCTACCCCTCAGCAACCAGTTGGGTAACTGTGGAAATGGGGCTTGGCATCTGGTGGAGGAAGAGCCACCACCTCCCGCAGGGAGCTGGGCAGGGACAACCTGTCCTGCGCCTCTCGGTGCCTCTCAGAACAGGAATCCCCGGTCTGAAGGTGCTGCCAGACCCAGGCAGCTGAAGCCAAGGGGCTGGGAGAGCAAACCAACCTCGCTGTCCGTCGTGTCTGCCTCATCGGATTCCTGCTGCCCGGACTCAGCGTCGTCGTCATCTGTGGAAACATGAAAGGAAGGGTTTTGGCTGGCCTGGGGCTGACAAGCTCACGGGTATGATACAGAGCCACTGGCTCTTCGTTACTGGGTGTCTGCATTCAGGGCACCTAAAAACACAAAGACATGAAGAGCTGGAGCAGGGATGAGGCCGTGCTCCCCTTGGGTGCTCCTGGGCGAGGGCAGGACTTTGCTGTCACCACGGCTGTTTATTGAAATGGACATTTAGGGGACACCAAACAAGGGACTCTGGGGACAGACGTCCAATAACACTGCCTCTGTAGGGCTTTGCCAAGAAAAGGTGGTGAGCACTGTCCCAAAGCCAGTGCAGTGGCACTGTGCAGGTGATGAAGCTGAGGGGCATTTAAAATCCCAGACTTCTCAGATCTGTTTCAGACACCCCGAGCACCTCATCACTTCTTGCCCTAAGCTTGCTCCTGCCCACCCAGGTCTGGCACGGGGGCTGTGGGCTGGGCAGCTTCCCTTCTGCCCCTGCCCAGGGGGGACATCAGTGCTGCTCTCAGGCACTCCAAGAGTCCCAGTAGACTGACCCCATCCTCACGCTATCCTTCCGGGGCTTAAGGTTCACTGAAAAGTGCAGAAGTATCAGTGCATTGTTTCCTGGGCTTTGTGTCAACCTTCAGGTGAGTGCTGAAGAAAGTCCTGCATTTTCCCACACCCAGAATGTAATCAGCTGAAATTCTTCTGCCATGATGATATCTCCCTAACATGTAAATCACCGAGGACTCCCCCCCCCCCTTTTATTTTTTTCCACCGTGCAAAATCCCGCTCTGGAGAGTGTTCCCAAACCACTCCGACACGCCCAGACCAACTAATCCAGGTGAGCTCAACTTTCTGGCCGAGCCTGTAGGGCCGGTAGGGAGCAGGTCGCAGCCGACGTGCCTCCCACTGCGCTCCGCATGGCTGCTGCCTCCCACCCAGCGGGGTAAAACTGCCCCCCTGCCCCACGGTGGTCAGCAAGGAGAGAGCAGCTCGGGCTGGGGTGACGGCTCGGTTTGGGGATGGAAAGGGTTTTTATTGAGGATGGAGAGTGGAAATGGGGAGAGTGCTCCCTGTCCTGCCTGCTGCGGATAGCAGCATCCCTCCCTCAGGGTGAAACACCAAGTTCTCTGTGGGTCCAAAAGAGCTGGGAGGCAGGAGCAACAGTCCCCTGGAAGGGTCTCCCGTGCTGGTTAACACCCGCTGTGGGCTGCAGGGACTGCAGGTGGTTGCAACAGCCAGCACAGGCTGTCCCCTGCTGTAGGATGCCTCCACGCACTGCAGAATGCGCCTTTGGCTCTTGCATTCTCAGATGTCACGCTTGCCTGGGGTTCCTTACCTGGTTCTCCCTTGTGTGCACTGGTAGCCAGTCTCACCCTGGGCTCTGCGAGGACCTCTGGGTCGCTCAGCGTTGGCTTGCTTGTAGGATGCGTCCGGGAGAGACTGATCTGTAAAGAGCAGAAATCCCATAAATGCCTGCAGGTGCCCTAGTTATAGAAATGCTGCCTTCACAGGCAGGAGAAAAGGGCTGTCCCCAGCCCCTGTGTGATGGTGGTGACAAAAGCAGGGGTGAAAACCAGCTGGTGTGGAGGGAGAAAGGTTGCTGTGTGCCTTTCTGCTGAGCCAGGTGGAAAACCCCATCGGCAGACACGTGGCAAAGCCACCCCTTCCTGGGCCATTTCAGAATGGGACATTAACGGTGGGTGAAATGACACTGACACCGAGCACTGGGCGCCCAATCGCGGGGAAGAGGCCACAGGTGTTGCCAACCCGCGTGGTACTCACCATAGCTTCTTCCTCCTGCTCCTCCTCCTCCTCCTCCTTGGCAGCACCGTGCTGCTCCGCCAGAGGTGCCTGGGCAGTGCTGGGCCAGCGGCTGGGATGACACGACCCATCCCTCTCCTTCCCGTGCCGCCCGCAGGGGCCGTGCATGGGGCTGCCCCTGGGGCTCGGCCGCGGGCTGCCGGCCTCCCGTGGCTCCTGGCAATCCCTCCAGCCCGCTTCCCTGCCACGGCCAGCATCCGACAGGTCCAGCGGTACATCTGCACCATAGTCCCGCCCTGCCTCAGCCTTTTCTTGGTGCTCGGAGCCATCCCGGCTCAGCCACAGCTCCTTCTCCTCCTTCCCATCCACGGCATCCTCCAGGAAGGACCTCTCCTCCTTGCACCCCCCCGTGATGCTCGGCCACGGGGACAGGGGCCGCTCCTCGGGTGTGGATTTTGGGTCACTATCCGCCCTGGCCCGTTGGCTTTGCTGCCGCTGGTGCAGGAGGAGATGCTGCAGCCGCTCCCGGTGCTTGAGGAGGTGCAGCTTCCCCTCCAGGTGCTGGTCCCTCATGTACACCACGGCGGCGGGGATCTTGAGCAGGGCAGCACGGTCATCCCAGTCGTCATGGGGCCTCATCCTGCCCTCACCATCTTTGGCCCTGAGCAGGTGGCTGGGGAAGCTGCTGTCCCTGTCGGCCGGGGCGCAGTTGCCTGCCAGCCCCAGCTGGTGCAGGGAGAAGTGCCTGTTGAGGAGGCAGAGCTGCTCTTTGCGGGCGGTCAGTTTTAGGGTTTCGTAAGACGAGGCAAGCTTGGGTGAGTCTGGCTTGGCTGGTGTTAAATAGCTAAAAGAAACAGGGATAAAAGAAATCACTCCAGGACAGAGGAACAATCCCCTAATCACCGCTGGGAGACTCTCACAGTGCAGTGCGTGAGCCTGCCCATGCAAACCGAGTCCTGGCTATCACTGATTTTTTGGCAAGAGCCCCATGTGTGGGCTCTTCCTGGGGATGTGCCACAGGTCCCCGCACAATGGGCAGCTCGGTCCGTGCTGGCTCTGCTTAGCCCTCTGCGCCCTGAAACCCATGGGGAGGAGAAGCTCTGGGAGGCGCTGAGCCCTGCAGAAAAGCCCATTAGAATAGATAAGGAGCAGCAGGGAGGGCAGGCGGGACGGGCACCCGCTGGGGCTGTCTGAAGATGAAGGAACAAGAACCCGGGCTGGTTGGGCTGGATTCCAGTCATTGTTGCTGGTGTAAACTGGGAGACCCCCCCCCTCCCCAGCCCCCCTTCCCTGGGGCTGTGGGCATTGCAGGATGTCTGCAGAATAAGGTGGGTGAATACCAGCCACCCAAAAGGGACAGGGGCAAGGACCCGTGCCTGCCCACCACCAGCCCTGAGCTGGGGACTCACGGCTCCAGGCTGGGGCTGCGCTCCCGCTCCGGAGGCAGAGGGGTTTTTCTTGCCGGGGGGGACACCGCTGCTCCTGAAGGACTTTTCTCCAGGAGGCACGGTCTGGAGCCGGGTCTCACCAAGGCGATGGTCCCGTGCAGCTGGTTGGAGATCCTCTGGGATGCCTGCAGTGGAAGCTGTGGATGAGCGGTTCAGCGTCACACTGTGGGGCTCCGGGTGCTACCCAGAGCTTTGCCAGAGTGAGCAGAAACTGCTCCTGGGTGCTCCGTACAAACAACATCTTGCCATCAGCTTTTATGTTTTTCTACCCCAGAGGTGCTAAGAAATTATTTGGTACAATTCCAATCACCAGCTGACCTGTAACGTTACTGGTTTTCCCCAGAACGTTCCCCTTCGTGCTTCCTAGCAGGACCTATAACATGTTTTATTCCTTATTTGCTGGGTATATTTCCAGCAGAGCCCCAGCTCTGAAGCCAGGACATCACGATCTCCATCTCCTGCCATGGAGGGCTCACCACATGTTCTGACTTGACTTCTCCCTGCCTACCCAGAGATGTCACCAAGCCTTCCTGCGATCCCCATTAATTATCCTCTCTGCCTGCCCGCGGCCTTACCAAAACCCCACTTCACCTGCTCTCTCAGTTTTATTGTGGCGTTCAGCTAAGCAAAGCCCGTGCCAAAACAAAAGCATCCGTGTGGGTGTGGATGTGGGCTTGAGTTCCCATGGCGAGGAGCAGGGCTCCAGGTCCTGCAGCCTCATCCCCCAGCGCCCAGTATCTTCCTATCACTCAGCATCCCTCGGCTGACACAGGCTGTGCTTCAAAGGCACGGCAGGCTGACTTCAATGCATGCAATGGCAACCACTGAATGCCAGCCCCTCCGAAAACACCCATATTCATTATGCTGCAGATGGAGAGACATCTGTGATGCTCTCGGGCAGGGCTGCTGTGGTGTGTTTGTACTCTGTACCCAAACCCTCCACGTTTCACGTGCTCTCCAGGCTTTTCCATCATTCACAGAGCTCCAGCCTCTTGTTCCTGACTATAAATCTGGATAAGCAGCAGTGAAAGGTGGGTCAGCATGATCTCCTCATGACCAGAGGTTTCCGTAACAAGAGAGGAACCAGCATGATGGGCAGAGGGCTTGGGGATGCTGGGTGCATTGTCTTGGAGGGTAAATATGGGAGCAAACCAAAGAGGTCCTCACGATGGGGAACAGGAGCCTACACCAAACCCTAAATACTTTGCTTGTAGATAGTGGTGATTTCTGCACCTGGCATTGGGTAGGTTCCCTCCTTGGCCTTGACAACAGTGTGCTGCACAATTCTGGCTAGTTGTTTTACCCTCTAAATGCCTCCTACTCATTTTCTATCATCTTCTACCCCTCTCGATCCCATACAGATGACCGTCATAGTGGGGAGAAGACCTGAGGATGTCAGGTTACCTCTGTCACTCACCATTTCTGCAAGGCTGGCTTCCTGGAGGACAGTGCTTGGGGAGATCCTGCTGCTTGGAGAGCTTCTCTGTCCTGCAGGCTTTTCTGGAAAAAAAAAAAAAAAGACACAGCCACCCACTGTGACGGTTCCACAGAGCCACAATTTCCTTCTGCCCCAAGCCAGCATGTGAATGCAGGGCCCCTCTGCTGCATGTGTGGTTGGCACCAAGGCTGCAAACACCTCGAGAGGTGGTGGGAGCCAGCAGCACCCACCTTCACCCAGCTCGAGCCCCGGCACGTCGTGGTGGGTGTCCTCTGCTGCCCTGTGAGCTCCTCTCTCGCTGCTGGAGTTCCTGCTCGCTGGGGACAGTAAGGCCAAGGGGGAGCTGGGCGCAGAGCTGCTCTCTCTGGAGATGGCTCCTGGACATTTGGCCCTGTCCCTGCGGAGAGGGGACATGAAGGAATGAGAAGGGGCAGGAGAAGGAAATCACCAGGTTGAGAGCCACTGTGCTGGCAGCTCTGAGTTACAGAACCTGATATATAAATATACAGACTTATACACAATGTGGTTATACCGGCTCCTCAGCCTCCTTCCCTTTCAGCTTATCACTGGCTCAGCTGCAGTCTGCAGCATGGGACGGAGCCAGCGCGACAGCTCAAGGTCTGATTTCCCCACCTGGCTGTGGGTAACGTCGCGGGAAGCCGCAACGTTGGGTAAGCCAAAAGCCAGCTGTGGCTGTTGCAAGAGCTGTGTGAGAACCCGTACGTCCCCGCCTGGGCTTTCAGCCTGGTGTAGGGGTGGATTTGGGGCCTGGGGGCTGTCACCATTTTGAGCTGGTGGAGCTGATGCTCTTGGTCCCCAGGAGGGAGCCACTGTGGGTCTGAGCCCTACACCTATGCTGTAGATCAAATCCTGGCTGGATTTTGTGCCAAGACATGGGTGTTCAGGTGAAAACCTTCCCATGCAGCAGCCAAGGGAAAGGCATAGTTGGCACGCTTGGTGCTCTGCAAACCCAACCGGATCAGCAGCTCCAAAACTCCCCAGGCCTTGAAAAGCATCGGGGCGTAGAAGTGAGAACTTCTCTTTAAGCAGGTCGTGCTTCTGAGCTCCAAAGAAAACACATTTCTAAACTAATCCCTCCTTGCTAATTCCCCCAGACTTTAAACCTTGTGGAATGAGCGGGTTTGTAATTATTGGCCCGCCCGACGGGTTGCTTGGCTTTCAGCGCAGCGCTGTGCTGGGACATCAGCCTGCTGGACCAGCTGCTCTCTCCCGCAGCCCCTTGTGGTCCCCTGCATGCAGCTCTGCCTCCTGCACCAGACTCATCCTGCTGCCTGCAGCTGCTGCTCTGGAAGCTCTGAAATCCCAGGGTGAGGTCCGTGGCCAAGGCGAGCTGCCCAGGGCTTTACTTCCCATCCTCAGTTCCCCGTGGGCGTACCCGTGTTCCCCAAAGGCTCAGCTCTTGGATGCATGTGAAGAGGGGAGTGAGCAAAGCTCAGTGAGGACTTGGAGCATGACAGGTATTTTGCTTCTACAGGAATCCATGGGAATTAGGTGTTAAAGACCCACGAGCTCTGGGCTGACCCAGACAGACCTGCTCAATGGCAGGGAAGCCTCTGCAATACCAGCACTGCACATCATGAATGACACCCAGAAGAACACTTACTCCATGCTCTGGAGCCTCTTCAGTTCTTCCTTGAGAGCTTTATTCTCCTCCTTCAGGCGGCTCATTTCATTAGCTGCAAGGAGACAAGAGGAGAGCTGCAGTTTTGGATGCTGCACGGAGCAGGGCTGCAGCCCCTATTCCTTATCTCTCATTTTGCTGGAGATACAGAGGGCTGCCACCCCCAGCTGCTTCTTGTGTGGTTTCCAGATCTCATTTCTCAATACCTCCACGCTTCCATCGCTCCCTCCCTCCTCCCCATCACCAAACGCCTCCTGAGTGTGCAGGTATTGGAGTGGCTCCCATGCACATATCCAAGAGAGGCACAACCTGAGCAAAGACCCAGCCAGCCCCAGCCAAGCTTACAGCAGACCTCGGTACCCACTGAGAATGAAGATGTGCTGGAGGCTCTGGAAGTGGGAGGTCTCGTACTCGTTCTGCTTCTTTTTCGCCAGCTCCTGGGTGACCATGCATCTGTCGCAGAGTCCCGCTCGCAGCCTGGATGGAAACCCATGGCCGGGAGCGTGTTACCACACATCCCCGTGGGAAACGAGCAGCAAGCACGTGCAGAAGGGTGAACACCCAACCCATCACGAGACGCGTGAGCAAAATTGTCAGCACTCATGCAGTCCCAGGCTTCCACCTCTCCAGTCCCTGCCCCACGACCCTCGGTTTGGGGAAGCTCCCCTGTGCCAGCCTTCCTAGTGGCAGAAAAACTGCTCATGTGCTACAGACTGTGCCTCTAGGAGAGTGCACTCACTGCCACCGAGCAAAACTTAGCTGAAAATGAAGGCTTACCTGTTTTCTAGCACTTTCACATTTTCTTTGAGGACCTTCTGTTGTTCTCTTAATTGGTGGTTTTTAGCAAACAGCTCTTCAATCCTCTGGGCATCGCTAATGCGAGAGAAGACCCAAAAAAAGAGGGTTACCAGGCTTCTCCCCAGACCTGGGGATTTATCCTCAGCACCTGGACAATGGGACAGGTTTCTGCTCTGAGCGTGCTGTGCTGCTCACGCTGCTGTAGCTCAAGGTGCTTTTACTTGGGCAGAAAACAAACGTGCCAGAGCCTAGGGAACAGCCCAGGTGCTGCCCTTGGAGCCAGCAGCTTGCTTTGTCCCATTTCTTTGCTTCCCAGGAAGCACTGTAATTAATTAATTAATTCCCAGGAATTAATATAACTTCTCATTGTGCCCATTGGCAGGCAGGAGGGAGGTGGGCTGGGATCAACCCTGGCTGCCCCTGCTGGGGACCTGCGTGGTGAAAGGCACCAAAATGCTTAAATTTGGTGGAGCCCCAAAGCCAAACGGTGCTCTCTAAGTCAGGGAACCTCCTGCTCAGGGTTCATGGCCTTGGTGGGCATCTCCTCAAGACACAGAAGTGCCTGGGAGGTGTTTAACCAAGCAGCGTGAACCTCTCCCTGCACCGCGCCGGGATGTGGGCACCGTGGGGCTGGGCACTGCTCACCGGCACTTCTCCGTTGTCAGCTCCGTTAGCTTGGTCTGCAGCCCTGCAATAATTAACAGAGACAGAGGTGGGTGATTAGTGCAGATTCCGTGGCACCTTGGACACAAAAGGCAATGACCTAGGTTCAGGAGGGTGCCTGCTCCAGAAGGAACCTAATTCCTGAGAAGGGCTAACGCCTGTGCTAAATGGCAGCACGTTTTAATTTAACTGGAAAAGCTGTGCCGAATGGGAGCACATTTTGTATTTCCACTCTTTAATGAGTTTGTGTTTCCCCTCCACCCCCGAGAAGTCTGTTTCAGTTTTGTTTCCAGTTATTTTAGCCACGCCAGGCATCTCCCAGGTGGGCAGTGTTTTATGGCTGTCAGGGCTGCAAAGCAGCTTGGAGAATATTTACAGCTCAACAAGAATGGCTTTTGGTGATGGATCAGCAGACGGTACATTCTGTCAAATCCATTTTATGCAAAATAGATGTAAACATGTGGTTTGGATTGCTCAATGGTTTCCTCTAACTCTCACATGGCCTGAAATTACACAAGACAAGAATGAATTCATAAGCCAGAGTTGTTCAAAAATGCTGTTGTTTTGTTCATAATGCTGATATTGGGAATTATTTTAATAGGAAAACAATTGGATTTGGCATTCATTTGCTTAACCTAGTGGTTCTTATTTCAATGATGTATGACCGGGAAACTCCCTAGAGGAATAAACTATCCAGCCTTACTCCAAGGTTTTCTGTAACAGAGCCTACAACTCTGGCTACTTCTGCCTCACAGATTATTGCATCTCTCCCTTTTCCCTCTGATCCCTCAGTATCCAAGCCATAACCCAACCCTGTTGCCTCAGAGAAGACACCCAGCACATGTACTCCTCACTGCTTGCACCCTTCTGCAACCCTCCCTGGCATCTGCTTTCTTCCAGGTGTTTTCCAAGCACTTTTGGAGAATGTGTGTGGGAACAGCATCACCACCTTCACACCCACAAGTCGCCTTTGTCTCAGACCATGGATCTTGGCTAGTTTATATGAAGACTTCTCATGTTGCCCTACCTTGAACTTCTTTCTCGTGAATTTCCTTGAGCTTGTTCAGGAACTCTGCAAAAGTGTCTGTGGTCATGTTCAGGGCTGTGCCGTGCTCCTGGGCTGTGCCAGAATTGCCTGCTTCCAGTATAAGGATGTCCTTCTCTTTTAAATTATTCAGATTATAGCCTAGGACAGAAAAAGTATCCCTTAAAAAATAAATTATATATATATACTATATATGGTGTTTTGCAAAGCCTTAGAAACAGGACAAAGAAATACCTGCCCAGCTGCAGAAAGTAAAATAATTTGCTAATCCATACATGCAACAGAAGTAGCATGCTCACCAGGAGGAGGATGTCAGAGCTGTCCATCCTGCATCAGTCCGGGGCTGGGAGCACAGAAAAAGCAGAGGAGTGATGGCTTGGATGCGGCATCGCTGCAGGGCATCGCAGAGGGCTCTCACCCTGCATTTGGGTAGGAGGCGTGTGCGACCTGGGCACCCAGGAAGCACCCTCTGGGTGTGCCAGCAAAGCCTTGCATACCTGGGGAGGACCCGAGCTGCACCACAAGAAGAGGGACATCCCCGTGGGAGCCTTCAGCATTACCATGTGGGAGCTGTGCAAACCCATGAAACGTCACGCTGGGTTGCTGAATCATGGCCATTAAGCCCCTTCCTGACAAAGCCACTTAAGCCACTTGGACATTAACAGGGAGAAATCTGCCCCTCTGTGTCTCAGAGGTGTCGGGACTGGAGTTTCGCAGCCCCACGGCAGCACGGGGAGAGCCTCGCAGCTGCCACACGCTCACCTTCCCTGCCGGCACCCGCGCGCCTTTATCTGCATGCAGAGCAGAGGTGTGCCTGATCGCCTGCATATGCAAGATGTGGGCATGCAGAGCTGGAAGAAGAAACTTTCCCCTAAAGGGTCTGATTTTAAAAAGAAATGAGGCACGCGCCGGTGAGCACAAGCAGCAGGCTCGGCTTGTGTTCTCTCCCCACGCTCAGCTCAGCTCAGCGGCGACCCGAAGAGAGCCAGGACACATCAGGGCTCTGCTGCAAACCGGGCTCCTTGCACGCTGACCCGAGCAGCTTGCCTTGGCTTTTGACCAAATCTTGTACAAACAGACCAGAGATTTTGCCATTTTGGGGAACAAAGTAACCCCAAACAGCTTTGCTCCCCCTTCCCTGGGCACAAAGCTGCTTTTCCCAGGGCTGGGTGCTCCCTCCCAGCCCGCAGCGCGCTCCCGAGCGCAGCGTGGCTTGTTGCGGCTCGCACAGCTAACAGGCTGGCTCGGGATCAGCCACCGTGAAATGGGATTGGGAACCAATCTCTCCTGCTCAACCTCAAGAACCATAGCTTAATAACGAGCCAGGTGAAATTACACCCGGCTCATCTCCCCAAAAAACCCCGACAAAAAGATGTTAACAAGAGCTCCCTCGGTGTAGCTGGCAGCTTCTGGGGATTGCTGAGTCCTGAATTGGGTGCTGCCTGGGGCGAGGGGCAGGTGGTGAGATTTTCCACTGCCTCTCAGGGCTGCAACCCTGCGTGCTGGAAGGGCAGGCTTTGAAGTGCTCAGGCACTCGTTACCAGCGCTGCAAGGTGGGAAGGTTTTGCACCTGGAAGCGGAGCTGCCGAGGGAGCGTGGGCTCCCTTCGGCTCTCCCTGGTGCTGGATCAGCCCCTGCCCACGCTGCTGTCCCCAGTGCTGCCCTGTCCCGATGTCACCTTCTGCATCCTGCTGGCATCTCAAGCAGCACTGGGACATTTTGGTCTGCAGTTGGGATGTCCCAGGAAAGCCATGTCCTCTTTCGCCTTGTGCCAGCCCATGGCTGGGCAAGCAGAGCTGGGCTTGGAGGTGGTGGGAGCTGGGGGAAGGCAGGATATGGGGCCAGGTCCCCTTGGGCCATGGGGCAGACAGAGCCCTCCCAGCAGTGCCATGAGCAGCTGCTGTGACTCAGCGCCGTGGGCAGAGCCTGGCAGGTCAGGATCTGGGGCTGTAATTTTGGCTGGGGTGTGGGCAGCAGCTCTGCTCCCCGCACACAGCTGCAGCTGTGGCTGGAGAGAGGCTGGGACTCCTCGTCCTGATCTTCTCAGCACCCCTGAGTCAGCAGGGGATGCGCGACCTGCCTGGGGGTTTGGTCCTGAGCCTTCGCATGGGAAAGCTCTTGCAAATTTTGGTGCTTTTCGAGCTGCCAGCATCCATCCCTGTCTGCACATGGGACCTGCACATGGGACAGGGGAGGACCTGGAGAGGACGTTGGGTGTCTGGTCCGTGAGCACCCACAGATACAAGGAGATGCTGGGGAGCATCAGCCCCCACATTTCTGTACCCAGGATCCATCCTCTCGCTCTGGAAGAGCAGCCCTGCAGACAGCCCGGGCTCTCAGCAGTTTTGATGTACTCCCTTCTTGCCCTGCGTGCACCAGCCAAGGCGTGAAGCTGTGGCCCCCTGCTCCTTCGCCCCGCTCAGGAGGATTTATTGAGGGAGATTTATTGATGAAGACCAGAGCGCAGAGACCCCGAGGCAGGGGTTTCATTTACAGCCCCGAGCCCTTTCCTGAGCTGTCACTGTTAATATACACCCGGCGGCGCTGGATGCGGCCCTGTCGTGGGGCCGGGTGTATTTCACGGTGACGGGTGCCCTCTGCTAACACAGCCCCAGTGCTGGGGAGCTCCCCTGCCAGCCCCTAAATCTGGCTGCTTTGGAAAAATCACTGGGGCAGGCAATCGCTTCACTCCCTTGCTCTCCGTGTGCCTTCATTCCTCTTGCTTGGGGAGGGAGAGCCACGGGGACGTTGTTTCCTACCCCCTGCCACGGGGTTTGGGAAGGGACAGGCTCAGGCAGCACTGCCTGAGGTTCCCGGGTCCCCAGGGGCTCTGGCCTCTCCTTCCCATCCCCACCCTCAGCACCATATCCTTTCCAGAAGAATAAACCAGCTCATTAGCTAAATGAGCTTAAGTCATTAAAAAATAAATAAATTCAGGACTCTGAAGTTCTGACACTGTCGGATCAGCTGAGCTTAATGGATTTACAATCAGATATTTCCCCATCAGCAGTGGTTCAGCTTCACGTTGGGTTTATGCACCGTGCCTTTTGCTGTACGACTGCTGGGTAGCACCACTTTCACTACCCAAACTTCCTTCTCTTGGCTACCCCACTATGTTCCTGGTCTAATTTTAGCAGCATAAACTGAATTTGTACTCAGAAAAGCTGCCTGATCACTCATGGAAAATCTGCAGTGCCAGGAGTATTTTGCAGGCCAGCATGAAGCCGATCTGCTTTGCTGATGAACTGTGAGCTTGGCAGATTTGGGGGAGTTTATTTCTGCTGGCATTTATTTATTTGTACAGCTGGTGAACGTGGCACGGGCTGTCCCACCAAGCACTTGTTCTCTGCACACCGGTTGCGTGTGTGGCTGCTGGGTGGGGGCTGGCACATTGCAACCCCCCCTGACAGGAGGGACAGGAGGAGCAACTTCAGCTCTCACCTCCACCTCACACAACCTGAAAATCCTCGATGAAGCCGGGCTGCTGCTCCGTGCGGCTTCACCAGTGCTGAGAGTAGCCCGGGGGTGGTTTGCAGCCAGCCCTCGCTGCAGACCCCCTGCCCCAGGGTCACCTGCACCAGTTTTTGGCTGGGGTGCTGGCTGGGGGTGCTGGCTCCCAGGCCATCCTGAGCCCCAGTGGGGCCAGGAGGCTGCAGCCGCCCCTCCAGCCCTTTGGGTTTTCTGCAGCACTCTAACACTCTCCCATTGCTGCAAACAATTTATGGTGGCACAGGCTGGCACGGGGCTGCAGGGCACAGGGGAGATGCTGCCCTGCTCAGGGGTAGGCAGATCACAGCTGTGCCCCATTTCAGGGTGAGAACAGGGGCGAATCCAGCCTCAAGTCGTAACCTGCACACCTATTTACCCCATAAAGTCTGTGTTGCCATAATACAACACAGCCCCTGCTGTAATAAAAGCAGCAGCTCAGCTTCTGCCCCACCACTGTGGCCCTTTGGAGGCAGCTTCTGCTTCTCTAACCCCTGTGGCAGCCACCAAAGACTGCAGATTTCATTCAGTAACGTTATTACTGCCCCAAATACCCCACCTGCTGTGTGCAGCAATGCGGTTGTGGGATCCCTAAGACAGGAGAGGCAGGTCCTCTGCAGTACGTGAACACACCAGGAACTGGACTTTGGATTTAATATAGGGGGGTGAGCATTTCTGGGATTGAGGCGGGCATTTATAGGATTTGTCCTTGCACCTTCCCCAGCTGGGAAGAGGGCTTTGCCCTTCTGCTCCTCTGTCCCTGCCATCAGCAGCTCCTTTGATGAAGTTTAGCAGCAAATTTCCATCCTGCTCCCCACCTGGGGGGCACATTTGGACCCTCTGGCCGCGCCGTGATGCTGCCCAGGGCACGGTGGGCTTTGGGTGGATGCACGGGGAGTGAGGGCAGGTCTGTGTGCCTGCACGAGGGCTCAGAGTATGAATGGAAATAGTCACTTATCTGCCCGTGCATCTCGGGATAACCACAGCTTCTATAAACATTGCTTAATTAACACCTCAAAATGCTCTGGGAAGTGGGTAATGAAGCATTATCGCGTTTTTCAGGTGTTTTAATTGAGAAGCGGTGAGGCTCAGGGAATAGCTCAAGGCTCTGTCGGGAGCAGAGGCGCAGCTGCCTCCTCCCAGCCCAAAGCACCCAAAGCGCCCAACGCTCCCTTGGCCTCCCCCTACCCCAAAAAAAGCTGGGGGGAGCGGGCAGGAGCTACCCTGGGGAGCTGGGGAGTGATGGACTCAGCCCATGGCCCCGTTACGGTGCGTGCATCGTAGCATTTTGGTCCTGCTCTCCCCTCCTCGATGGAAGAAAACCTCGAAAGCAACATGCTCTACAGCCCACACTGCTCCTGGTGGATGGGGAGCTCGTTTCTGCCCTGGGTTTTATCCTGCAAAACTCCTGGGTTGCTCTCACCCTGCTGGGGGCTGAACAAGGCTGCAGCATCACGGGGACACCTCGGGGGCTCACCTCTGCTGGGCAGCTGCTGGAAACCAGCTGCTGCGGGCATCTGCGGTCCTGCACGAGCAAGCAGGTCTTGTATGGGATGAGGAGTGTGAAAACCCATCGAAACCACGCTCGCATAAACCGGCACCTCTGTCCCTGCTGTGGCACAGTGTGCACTGCCATCCTGAGCCAGTCTAACACAAATGAAAAGAATAAATCTCTCTCCCCTGGATACTCCGCAGATAATGAAGTCCTTAATTGAATCAGCTTTTCTCTTTGGTGCTATTCATAATAAGAAACATTCAGTCCTGCAAAACCATACTGGGTGCTGGTCACACTTGGCTGGGGGCGAGAGAGCCGCAGTGCTTCTCCTCCCCGGGAGCTATATTAACCCCCTATATTAAATCCAGGTCCCCTGCTGATGGGGATGCCCTGATGGGGGATTGGGTGCCTGATTTGGGGTGAGGGGTGGCCAGGGGGGCTGCGAGGGGCCTTTTGTTTGCAGGGATCTGCTCCACGTGAGCTGTGCTCAATGCTCTGCTCTTGGACAAGAGCTCACGCCTTGTATTTCCCTGCATATTCCTCAGGGCTCTGCCAAAGCAACAGCGGAGAAATCACTGGATTTTGCTTCTCTGCTTTAAAGGTTCCTTTTGGTAATTTCAGCAACAAGAGGATTTCAGCTGTCATGTAGACAGGGTCTCCTCAGGTCGAGCAGAAGCGGGGCAGGAAGGGTGGATGCTTTCTGCTCCTGGCCAGGTGTGGGAGCCAGGTTCCTGTCACTGAGAGTGGTACAGGAGCACGCTCGTGGGGATAGGTGGCAGGAATAAAAGAGCTGCCTCCTGTCCTGGAGAAGCTTTGATGAAAGATGCCAAGGACTAATTCCCCTAAATCTCCATCCTGCAGGAATTCCTGCAGCTCATGGTAAAACAGGTGAGAAGCCTAGTGGAGGTAAAGTGCCCGACACCTCAGACTTGGAGGAAAAAAACCACCCAGCCTCACCCAGCTGGGCTGTGCCTTCCTTGCCCCATACAGCAGCCCCCAGCTGCAGGCAGCTTTGCAGCAGAGCCCGGCAGCTCCTGCCTCAGCCCCCGCCACGGCGCAGTTTGCAGGCTAGCTGGGACTTGTGCTCCCTTGCCGCTGCTGAGCGCATTGGGGGCAAAGTGCAGGGGAAGATGCCGTCTTTGGGAAATATTTTGCATGCCCAGATATTCTCTTCTGCTACTCTTAGGCTTGCACAGACCCACGCTTTCTCCCCTGGCTGCTGCATCTGAAGACAAAGGGGTGCTTGATCCTCTCCAGGGCTCTGCAGGGAGCTCCGCTCTGCCTGGGCTTTAGCCCTGTTGTGGCACCACGGCTCTGCCCTGCATGGTGCCGTCCCAGCAGGACAGCCTCAGCCAGGCATTTTTATGGGCTGAGGCATCTGTTTGTCCCAAATGCTTGGTGACACATTGCTGATGGGGACACTTTGCTGCCCAGGCTGGCTTTTGAAACAATACCACGTGCTAGTGTCCTGTGTCCTCCACCAGAGCACACGGGAGGATGTGTCCTTGGCTCCCTGTAAGCATTTTCAGGGCTTTCTGCATCGTGGGACCATCCCAGCAGCAAAATCAGCAGCAAAAGCAGCGTGTGCAGACACAGTCCTCCCCCTCACCCCCCCATCACATCCTTCAGCCTGGATTTAAGGGAGGGGAGAGCAGGGAGGAGACAGCACTCTGTGTACTGCTCCGCAGCTCTGGCAATAGAGATGTGGTCAATTTAGGGTGGGAAAACGGGGATGGGAAGGGAGCCTGACAACCCCTTTGGAAGCTATCTGCTGCTGAGTGCGCGCGTGGTTTGGTGCAGCCCAGTGTGAGATGCTGCATGGAAGGGGTGACACGGGGCCATGCCCCAGGAGCTGGGTGCTGACACCCGAAGCAGCGGTGCCACCTGCCCAGGACAGGCTCCGCCACAACTCCCCGTGCTCCTGTGGCTTGTCCCAGTGTGACCGAGGATTTGGCTTTGTCACAGCCCCGGATATTTGCTCAGAGAAAGCCTCCGGTCCCTGCTCTTTAAATACAAACGTGACCAGACTCCCGACTACTGGCACACACCCCGACACCGTAACCTGCCCCGACACTCTTGCAGATATTTCACTTATCCCGAGCGCGAGCTGGATGCCATTTCTTTCCATTTCAAATCCCAGCAACTTCCCACCGCCCTTGCCGCCCAGATGGAGAGGCCAGAGGAGAAGGTTTTGCGGGCGAGGTGAGCCCAGTGGTGCTGGGCAGGCTCAGCCCTGCTCCCTGCCCACCCGTCCGCCCGCTCCCTGCAGCGCCAGAGCCACCACTCTGCAGCACGCCTGCAGCTCCCCGCCTGTGAGGAAAACCCAAATTGCCTCCACGAGCCCAGAGAGGGGACAGAAAGCCAAGCAAAGCCATGCCCCTGCCCCTCGGATGGGAGCAGGACCAGACTCCAGCTGCCGGCACCAAGTGACAGCGCTGCCCCAAGCACTGCTGTGCGGTTTTGGGGCACTTCTCCAGGCACAGCCCCCCCAGCTCCCTCCCCAGCTCCGTGCGCCGGGTGCCAGGGGACGGATAAAAATCGGTGCGGGCACCATACTCACGGCGGGGGGACTGCCTCTGGGTGTCTCTCCCTCGACTCCTGTGGCTCGGCTAAGCCGGGATCAGGACAGTCACCTGGGACATGGGAGGCAGAAGTGAGCAGTGTGGGTGAACTCGCACAGACAATAAGCCATAATTTTTGCTTTGCAGTCCGACTGGCTCTGCTGGTTTGCGATTCTTTGCCCCGGCAGCAGAAAGGAGCTGAAGCTGCTGAGCAGGTTCTGCCGTAGCGCAAAAAAAAAAGCGGCAGGACCAGTAGGGTTTGAACCCAGATAGAGATTTGATTGTTTTCCCATAATTACAGCCCAACCTGCGCTGTTGGTTGGAGTCAATCGCATTAGCAAACAGACCCATTTAAATAATTCAGCCACCATTAAGGTGGGAATTGCTGCTTTTTTACGTAACGTGGCCCTTTCGAAGAGGAAGAGCAAAGCGAGAGAGGCATCCTGCTCTACTAAACCCTCGTGCACCCAAGGGATGTTGCCTCCCTGCAGGGCCATTTCTTGGGGGGGCAGTGTGGACCAGAGGCTGCCTTTGGCCCCGACTCCCTGCTGTGGCAGGGCACAGCACAGGACACACAACACGGCCATGCAGCAAACAGCCTGGGACAGAAGTGATGTGCCCAAATCGACACGTCTGGCTGCTTGCATGTGCAGGGTGAGAGAAAACCCGTGGTCCCAGAGTGCTTCTTGGGGCACCCAGGGGTGGGGGAGCAGCAGGGGAAGGCTGGGTGATGTGGGTGCTGATCCTGGCCGGCAGCCCCAGCCCGGGTTGTCTCCCTGCTCTGCCTGCTGACACAAGCAGCTTCCAGCCCAGCCGTGGGCTGGCAGAGCCGAAGGCGACGTGGACACCTCCTGAGCCTTTGAAGTGCAGCTATTTCAGCATCCCCCAGAAAAATGCTGGCATCAACTCCCCTGCCCGGCCCAGTCCCACCAGGCTGGGCAGGTCCAGCTTCCCCCGCGCTGCCCTGCGTCCCTGCGGCTGCTGCAAGCCCAGGAGGTGCACTTGCAGAACACATGTGCTCACCATCAGCATGGCACAAAGAAAAAGCAGCAGAAAGTTGTCACCGATGTGTTCAAGAAGCAGAGGGCACATCCTGCTCGGCTGAGAGCTGCCTGGTGAGCGCAGGGCCCCGCTGGTACAGCCGCTTCTGAGCTCTGCAGGAGAGATGCATTCATGTTGGTTAGCAGGACATGGAATCTGGGGAAGGTTGTTCCCCTGGGATATTTCCAGGGCTGTTGGGTAGGGAAAAGTGTTGGGAGCATTCAGCTGAGCCCCTTCTTTGAGTTACCAATGGGGCAGCCCCACGATGCCGCACATCCCCAGATCTCAGCCCCAACCTGCCAGTCAGACCCCATGGCGGCGTAAATCGCCATCCATCCACCAGCAGCAACATCCCCACGCCGATTTACACCCCAGCTGCTGAGCTGGCTGGTTAGGTAAGCCCAGCGCGGCGCTGAGCATCCTTGGCAGCGTTTCCTGCAGCAATCGCGCCGGCGATCTGCAGCTCTGCTGCCAAACGTCGGCTTTGGGCTCCACCGGTGGCACGCGGACGGGTCGGGCAGGCGGGGACCAGCCGGGGCTGCCAGGAATGCGGCTGCACGCCCACGCCATGGAAATGGGCGGCAGGTAAACAAGCAGCCGCTCGGTGAGCTGTGGTCCTCGGCGGACCTGTAGGGACTGTTTGGTGGTTGCTCATCCCGCGTGAAATTGCCGGCTCGCTCCTCCGCAAGGAGGACAGAGCAAGGGGCTACAGGGGGTTGTTTTCACACAACGCTTTTCACAAGCCATCTGCGATGGGGTAAAGGAAGCTCTTGCTTTTATTCCCTTCTCTTTCTTTTTGGGCTGTTTGCTCTACAAAGGGATATGGCAATTAGAGATTGATTGCTCGGTCCAGCCCAGTACCTCAGGCTGATGTCTGCAGTGGTGGAGTTAATGGCAGCCCCACGGAAGAGGCATCCAGCCGTGCTTGGACCAGCCCAGGGCAGCAGGGAGGCACAAAGCCCTGCCAGATAACCAGCAGCAGCCAGACCTCCGAGTGGGACACGCGGCACCGGCCGTGGGGGCACCGCCACTGCCAACAGTTCAGTCGCTGTGCTATCCGCAGCATCTCCCACGGAGGTTTTGGGAAGGGAAAGGGTAAAAGGAGGGCTCGGTGGCACAGGCTGCTTGTGGGTGGATGGGCTGTGCCACCCACACAGGCTGCAGCAGCGAGGGAACTCAAGGCAGGTTCTTGGATGGGCTGTGCTGATGTGTGA
Organism: Oxyura jamaicensis; assembly: GCF_011077185.1. Lineage (NCBI taxonomy): Eukaryota > Metazoa > Chordata > Aves > Anseriformes > Anatidae > Oxyura > Oxyura jamaicensis. The sequence goes on from NC_048912.1 coordinate 12,656,799, forward strand.
GGAGGCAGAATAGGCACTTCTGGGAAGAAGAAAGTGATGCATTTTGAAATAATCTCCACCTTGTCTTACAGATGTCTATTGGAGATCACGCAGGCTGCTTGGAGAAACCGTGATTGCATCAAAGATTGTCCTGCTCCCAGGCTGGAAAGCAAAAAGATCCGGACAGGAATTCAGTTTCTTTCCAATTGAATTTTTTTTTTTTTTTTTTAATAAATAAATAAAAGGAAAGGGGAAAAAATAATTCAAGCACTTTTTCTAGGAAAAAAAAAAAAAAGTCTTCTAAGCAAAGAAACATGAAATCACTAATGCAACCTGGAGATATCTGATCAAGACTGAGATAGACGGCTGGGACTGGGAACCAGCGAGGCGAGAGCGTTGCTGCGCGGGCAGCGAGGAGGCTCGGCAGCAATGGGGCTGCCATAGGCAGTGTGGGAGAAGGTGCGTCAGACAGTGGTATCTAGGAAAAAGGAATCTGGTTTGGTACTCCTCTGAAATGAATCTTTTTGTACAGTAAGGCCGGTTTTTCCCCTTGTTGGCACACTGCTCACCCTGCCAAATTCCAGCTCTTGCCCTTACAGGACGAGACAAGAAAGCTTTTTCAGCCTATTTGCTGGATGGAAAAGTTGTGACCAAAATCACAGGGGGAGATCAGAGAAGAGCGGAGCAGAGAGGAAAATTACAGTGAAGGACAGAGAGGATAAGGTCAGAGATGAGAAGAAGAAATTAGAAAAAAGAAGCCCAGGAAGACTAAAGAAGGGAAGGTCTGGGAGTGTCAGAGGGGACCAGAGTGTCAAAGAATGTCAAATAAGGTCAAAGAAAATTAAGAGAAAGTTCAGTGATGTTGGCAAAGCTCAGAGAAGGCAAAAATAAGGAAAAAAGAAGGTCAGGGAAGGGAAGATCAGGGTGGGAAGATCAGGGATGAAGAGATTTTAAAAATTTTATGCGAGCAGAGAGGAGACGAGGAGGCCAGAGGAAAGATGGCCATAGAAGATCAAAGGATATTTTTTAAGAGGTCAGTGAAAAGAGAAGACAGAAGGCAACAGGAGAGTAGGTGAGAGTTAAGGAAAAAAAAAAAAAAAAAAAAAAAAAGACAAAAGAAGAGGGAAAGAGAAGATCCAAGTAAATTTAGGGATGCTAGAGCCAATTTCACCTGCACCAGCCCCACAGGTGCACCTCCCCACCTGCTAACCTAACTCTGTGGGGTCCCAGTGCCATTCTGATCAGTATTTTGGGATCAAAAGAAATAAAACAGAACCCCAGGCTGCCATGAGGAGCCAGAAGTGTCTGCCAGCCCCGGGGCAGGGTAAGCAGCAGGAGCACCCCCTGCAGTTCTTGGTGGCATTGCCAAAGTTCGCCTGCCCATCCCTACTTCGATTTAGATGTAAGGCCTCTGTCCTCTGTTTGTCTTGCACCTTCCTTGCCTTAAGGGCTGCCTTTTTGCAAGAAGTACTGTCCTTATCCCTGTTACAGTGCCATAAGAGAATAAATCAGGGTTAGGCAGAAATCAGGACCTACCAGTGCAGTGCCATGCAGTGCAATTAAGGACCAGAGCTCCAGATGTCTTTGGTGATCTCAGGTTGGAGATCGAGCATGAAAACTGCTTTTTCTCTTGTTAACAGTCATCTGTCTCAGAGAAGATTAAATAAATGTTTTTTCCAGGCTTGCAATCATCATTGCCTTGTCAGCGGGGGCTCTGGCATTTTTGCAGCCATGCTGAACGTGGTTTCTCTGAAGGAATCATTAGCATGTGTCAAGTCAGTGGGAATTTGGGCAATACATCCTCTCCCTCCTTTGGAAGTGATGTGGTCTCTGCACACAGAAACCGTGCTGGAAATGACAGCTCCACCTGCACAGCTTTCCTGGAAAGCCAAGTGAGGTGAATGCCATCATCCATACCATACAGGAATACATACCGAGAGTGATAAATGCAGGATATATTTGCCTGCACCAAAAAATCTTCCTATGGACTGTGCAGGACTTTTCCTTTTTGTCCATCCGTGGCCAAAATACAAACGTCCCCTCGCTCAGGGCCTCAGTGGGGTTTGCATAGATGAGGATGAGCCTAACCCCCTATGGCTGAGATGCAGCAGCCCCATTTCTGTCCCTGAGTCAACAGCAGCCGTCAGGAACAAGTCTGAGGGCCCTTCAGAGCCTGATCCTCCCGGGATTTTTTGTAGAACCCCATAGGACCGAACACACCCAGAGCTCTCCTCAGCAGGAACAAGCAGATGGGAGCAACACCCCTGGGCTCACCGCACGCTGCAGCAAACAGGAAGGAACGAAGGCAAAAAAACAAATATATATATATGTATATATATATATTGAAAAGCAATGCAGAGCAAAGCAGGCACATTTTGCAGCGGGGCAGCCTGGGGTACTGCAGAGCAGCACAAGTAGCAGGCAGCATCCACCAGGGGCTGCTGCCGGCTTTGGGAAGCGGCCGGCGGAGCCCGGAGCTGCCCGGCGGGGGCTGAGCGGGAGCCCCGCGGAGGAGGCTCGGGGGAGGGTGCGGAGGCCGGGGGGCCCATAGCTCCTCGGCCCTGCTTCCCTCTTTGTCCCTCTCCTGTATATCCGCAGCAGCAAGGAAATGGGCTCCCTGGGCCAGGGGCTGGCACTGGTCAGGCAGGGCGTGGGGTGACAGGGAGCTCCTGTCACCCCTGCTTGGATAAGCTGATTTTAAGGCTTTACCTGCCTCAGATTTCCCTTACAGAAAGATATAAAACCAGACTGGCTGGGAGATGGGCCACTCCAAGTGTACCTGTGGCACAGACAGAGTAAATTCTATTTTTATACAGGTTTTTTCCTCTCACCATCTGCTCCTGGAGGGCGTAGCTCAGCTCTCCGAGCTGTCCCACTGATTTCAAAGCCAGGAGCTGCTGCTTGCAAGCCTCCAGTCATGATCAGCAAAGCAGAGCAAAATGAATGTCAAGGAAGAGGATGAACTTTCCCCTTTAGGAAATCCTGGAACATTTAGACCTGCAGCACAGGGTAGCTTTACCTGGACCCAGCAGCTTCATGGCAACACGACAGTGCTGCAGGGAGCGTGCATGGGCTAGGAAAGGCTATTCCTGCAGAGATGTTCAGCATGAGGATATTTGTGCTGTTTGGGCAGCTCTTTCCTTGTGAGCACTGAATCTCACAACCCAGCCTGCATGAGATGTGGCATGAGATCCAGCATGAGATCCAGCACACGGCCAGCAGCGCTCCAGCAATGCCGGTGCTGACAGACGCGCCGTGTAAAGCCAGCAGAAAAAACTCTGAGACTTGTAGGAATGGTGGAACCAGTCTATTTTTATCCTTTGCCTCTCAAAATGGAAATGCATTGTCTGGACTGAAGCAGAAGGTGGGGAAATCTCCTGCAATAAAATCCTCCTTTCCTTCTCCAGACTAACGCTGCCAGCCCTGGACCTGGATGCACACCAGTGAGCTGCACCCGTGCCTTCCTCCTCCTCACACCGGTGCTACTTTGCCCTTTAGCTGTAATTTTTCCCTCGGTTGGAAGGAGAAGCAGATGAGTCCTTTCCACGTTAGCTCAGTTTTCTTTCACCTTCTTGAATCTGCAACATCTGGGTTGCAAACACTTGGAGCGAGCGGCGCTTGCCTTCCAAGGTGCTGCAAACGTGCAGGAGAGTACAAAGGCATCAGAAAACTGGGTGGCAGCTGTTCTCAATGAAGCACAAAACGATGATGGAAGCTTATCTGTCCATGTCCGGCTTTGGCACAACTTGTCTAGTCAGGAAACACATTGTAAGTTTTCACGATCCCACCTAAATTCACCTGCTCCTATCCCTGTTCCTCAGACTTTCCCAATAGCCCAACGCATGAATATCAGATACTCTTAGAAATAACCTGACCCACCCCAGAATAATGGGGTGCTTTGCAGGGCACACTTACATCCCAAACCCTGTGTCCAGCTCTTACCACTGCAGAGGAGATTGGTGAAATTTGGGGGTTTTAAACTTTTCCTCCCCAGTTATGGGGGGTGGCTGGGCAGCCCCTCATCCAGCTCCCATCCCAGCTGGACCGCAGTGCTGGTCCTGCCCCAAATCCATTTTTTTCCCCTGAGGAGAGGCAAATTTCATCTGTTTTCAGCTGGCTCCTGCTTGGCTGAACCGGGGAGGACCCCGCTGTCCTCTCACACGTCTTGGCTCTCCTTTAGGCGGTCATGACTCACGGCTTGAGAAACCCTGCATGAAAGAGCCTTTCCTATCTCTTACTCCTCTGTCTCCTACAATATCCATTTTCCCTTGCTCCTCCCTCCTCCTCTGGCCAAAACAAAATAAAAAATTAAGTGTGAATTTCAGAGCCAAAGATGCATTTTTTTTTTTTTTTTAGGCGGACACCAAGAAGTGAAGAAAAAACCCTTCCTGTTGATTACAGTCCCATGAAAATGGCTCCAATTACACAGCGAGTTTGGCAAATTGCAGAAGATGCAAATGTCAATTGAAGGAACTCTGGCAGTAAATATTTTTCACAACTGCTTTGTTAGCAGAGGTTTTCATTGGAATGGTTCCGGCTCTCAAGAGCCGGGGAGGAATGACAGGTCTTTATTTTTTGGTAGGCTTCAAATGTTTTGCCTGTAAAACATAACTATATCATTTATCCCTCTGTAATTAATTCATCATTAATATCTCGGTCTCCAAGACATAAAAAAAAAAACTTGTTTTGAAGTTGATTTCTGGAATGAGCCCTTGGAACAAGAGATGTTTTACTGTTCTCATCTTCCAGGCTCTCCTCAACACATTATCTCCACCTGAATAACCAGCGTATGAAGCCTGAAAGCTCCAAGTCACATTTTTGTTTCCTCACTCTTTCCATCTTCTCTTCCCCATGATGGGAAACCAGGAGCAGCGCTTGGTGCCCGCCGCGTGCCTGTCACCCTTGGCTGATATCACAGGAGATGATGGAGTGGTCTCACCACGGTGAAAGGCAGGAACATGTCTCATGCCACTAATTCACCACTGGTTTCTCATCACTCTCCCAGCCTCTAATGACCTCCTTTAAGGCCCAGTTTGCAGTGGTCTCTGACCAGCAATTAGGGAATATAAAGTAGCTCTCCACCAAGAGGCTGCGAAGAAAAACTTGGTTTCCTGTAGCCTCCAAACACAGAAGGTGAATAAAAGGACTCGCCTAAATGAGGTTGTGCTTACCCATACAAATTGCTAAGCTGGTGCTAGCAACATTATGCTTTCCTTCTAGGGCCAAAATCGTTGGAAATGTAAGATTTGCCCTAGGGCCTCATCTCTAATCTGCTGGGCTGTGTGATGTAACCCTTGAAAAGTTGTGTGTGCGGTTGTGCAATGGCTGGGGCTGCACAAAGTGGTGATTTATGTCCCTTCCTCACACGCACCTCGTGTGGTTGTAGGGACCTCTGTGAATTTTTGCTCTCTAAGTGTAAAAGCTCCTTTTGGGAATGTGCTGTACTTGGGCCAATGTCTCTGCTGACCTGCGCCAAGGGTTGGGCCAAAACCCTGACTTTGCAGCCCTGGGTTTGCAGGGTCCATCTCGAGCCCTGTGTGCCTCCTCCACACGTGTGTGCTCATGTTGAAGTTGGAAGATGCCAAGCAAGTGTCCTTATCCCATGAGGATGCCTGGGGATGGCTCCCATCTCCTCCACCTCCCCCAGATCTCCCTCCCCTGCCCCAATAAGCTGCCAAACCACTGCATGCCCGTACTCCTGCATCCTGACTCCCATGCAGGGGGATCTTTTCTCCTCCCACTCATTTTGGGGAGTTCCTTAGCAATTCCCCAATGTGGCCTGATGGAAGACATGCCCACTCCATGATCCTTGCAGGAATGAGCATGCAAATAAAACCTGAAGATGCAGGCCTGCCTCCCTGCCTGGCCCTGCTGCTCGCAGGGCTGTGATTTATGCTTTGATTTGTGAATGTCTCTTCCTGCCAGGTGATCGCATGGGCCCTCGCCTGCACATTATTTTCACATTTGCTTTTGCTTCCCTTCCCACCCCCATCCCCATCCCTCACAAAATGGTTTTCATTTTTATGAAAGCAATTTATTCTTGAGGCTGCCAAAGGCTTATCAGGTTCGGCATACGTTCAGACAAGTTGTGCCTGGCGATTCGGGGGGAAGAAAATGAATGAAAGCAACAACACAGGGACGGCCGAGCGGGGCTGGGGCAAGCATGGCCTGGCTCCAGTGTGGAGATTTTGGCTCCAGGCGAGGGTGGAGGTCAGGAGCAGACAGCCTGCGCTGAGTGAGGGAGGGACAGAAAAGGGGCAAAGGGGATGGGGGGAGACATTTAGACTCCCTCCAGCTATGTGCAATAGCATCGCTGCCAATCCAGATCTGCTGGTATTCCAAATGGCATCAGAGAGGCACCTCTCCCCATGTGAAGGCATGTTCCTCAATGCTCCTTTAAGAAACTCCTTGGAAACATCAAGAGAAAATGAAATCTTCCTGACGAATTAATTTTCTCCCTCTGCCTGACCCGTCAGCCTACACTGCCAGCAAAGCTCCCATTAGCTTTGGTGGAGTTTGCCAACATTTGCTCAGATCCAAGACCCGTAGAAATCCACTGGAGCCTTTCCATTGATTTCGAGGAGCTCCGGGTCAGGTCTTCTGACTGCGGGATGAGGCGCAGGGTCTGGGCGCTGGCGCGCGGCTCGGAGCCTGCTGCTGAGTGATGAGCTGTTGGACGACGTCTTCATCTCTGGGCAGGGCCGGGAGGAGGGACAGCGATGCTAAGTGGAACCATCCTGGAGTGAAGTCATTTGTTTCACCGCACTCTTTCCCTTCTCCCGAAGGCTCCTGGGGAGGGGGATCACAGCTCGCACGCTGCGATGTGTGCCGAGACCAAAGCTTTGTTCCCTTGTGTTCAGGTTCTCATCCATCCTCAGCCCTGGAAGAGCTGCTCTGTCCGTGAGGTTGTCACCCATGACAGTGCCACCGCCACAGCCCTCCTGCTGCTGCCATCCTCAGCCCCGTGGCCCTGCCCGAAGGGAGCAAAACCCCTCTGCACCGGCAGTTTTCAAGCGCTCCTCGAGAGGCAGCTAAACACAGCTTTTATCAGCGTATGAGAGCTTGCAAAGATAACGCTTCAAAGAAAACACGTTCTAAATACACCTTTAAAAGCCTTAAAATGTAATTCCATAAATGTTTGTGTTACTTGGGTGAGAGATAAAGCCAAGTGGTATTGCCGAATTGCAGCGGGGCCGAATACCTGCAAACTTCCCCCGTGCCGCTATCAGATGAATGGCTCACTTATTAACCCCTATCTGCGTGCGGCGGGGCCCTTCCCTTTTGCACTGATTCTTTCCCCCTCTGCTCCGTGGTTCTGGCTCTGTTTGCTCCTGCCATTGCCTCTCCGTTAGGACACGGGCGCTGGTGCAAATCAGAGCAGGATCCCGATTTTAAATCCTTGGACCAGCGTGGCACATCGTAACAAAGCGTGGCACATCGTAACAAAGCGTGGCACATCGTAACAAAGCGTGGCACATC